>NW_010394685.1:0-2569 GCF_000710305.1 Buceros rhinoceros silvestris
GCGGGCTGAAGCCTTGCTTTGCCTGTGGGTGGGTGGTGCTTCGTGAGGGTGCACCGCTGCAGCTCGGAGGTTGTTAATTTAGCTTTTTAGGAAGAACGTAGATAAAGGCACGTTGCGGGCTTGTGCGTGCCTCCCGCGTCCTGTGCTTCTGCTTTGCAGAATAGCGATGAGGCCTGGAGACCAAGCGTGCCCTTCCCGTTTGCTGTCCTCGGGCTGTCGTTGCTTCTCTGGCGTTTCTTGTGACCTGGGGGTGGCACAGGGGAAGAATAGGGACCAGTTTTCAGTGTCAGAGCTGTCTGGTACTGGTATGAGTGAGTCCAAGCATACAAGAGTTTAAAATTATTATGAAACATTGTGATACATCCTTAGCAGAGTGGAGAGATTTTTGGTTTTTGGGGGCTTTTTTTCTTTTTCTTTTTTTCAAGCCTAAATCTGTCTCAGGCAAACTGTTTTCCCAATTCTAATGGAACACCTTTCCACTGTAAAAATAGTTGTTAAGCCTGCTGAAAGGCATTGCGTGTGTGTGCAGTTGAAAATTCAGTTCACTATGAAGGTGAAAAGCTTGGAAGAAAAAAGAACTTTCCTTTTTCAGGTGTTCCAATGCACCTTTTCAGTCCATAGCCAGATTTTTCATTCATCAGGCAGAGGGCAAATGTGGCAAAAATTATGTGAAGATACTTAATGCTTCGGAAAGGGATGCAAGCTTTTTTTTTTAATTTCCTGATTTCATCAAAATGGAGCTATTACAACTTTTTTTTTGAGATTTTGATGAATATGCTTTAATTTATTGTTAACACACTCATACTTGTATAGTACTTTTTATTTATATTCAGATTTGCAATCTTGACTGTTTTTTTTAATGCTTGCCTGATTGGAAAAGGTTTATGTTTTTAGATCCCCATGCTGCAAAAATGGATGCAAGCTATCGGTGTTGTTTTTCCAAGGATCTGATGTTGGAGGGTCATAATCTCTTATTTCGTGTTCTTATACCTTGTCACAAGAGAAATAGTTAGACAAAGTAGATCCTTTCAGTGACAAAAACTAGGAGGTGAGGAGGATGTATTGAAGTTTGTAGGACTAACTGCAAGCAATAAAATATGGTAAGGAAAAATATTTATCAGAAAGTGATGTTTTTATTCTTCAGGATGTTTTAATAAACTTTCTCATTATAGAACCCGAGTTCATGTCAAAGTGGCAAACTCCATTTTCTGATCGGGGGACAGAGCGTGCCACTAGCACACACGTGCTGACTTCATGGGCTTGGTGGGAGGTAGGGGCACATTAGCTGAGGATAAAATTTCTTTTTGTGGTGAATGTAACTGTTGCTCTAAAACTGGGCTGTTTACACAGTAGTCATAGTGCATCTAGAGATGATATTTTAAGTGTTAATTGTCTTTGGAATCTAAAATGGGTTAGGGAAGTGTTTAGTCTTTAGTTGTTTCTTATGTTTAACTGAGGCCTTCCATTTTTTATGTACTTTGCAATTATTCTGTCTTTTATTGTGTGTTATCTATGAGTTATATATCTACTTATATGTATCTGCAAATCTAGAGATAACAGCAGTATCGATTTTAGGTATTTTATATCTTGGTCATTAATTTGGAATATTACTAATCTGAAGGAGTGCCCTTGGGAGGGAGGTTCTTCAACAAGGATATAATGATTTGCTAGGTGATCTGAGATACAGTGAAGACTGTATTAATTGGTTGCTTGTTAGACCTTTTTTCTGTAATTCGTGTTTAAGGCTGAATGTACAGTTCCAAAATTGCTTGGACGAGGTTGCTAACATGCAATTACCTTGATCATTGTTGGGTGAATCCTGCTGGATATTTCCAGTTTAGACATTGAGAGCACTTCTTTAGGTGTGGTAGTGTACTGTACAATATGAATAAAAAGAATTGTCATTTTAACAGACAAGGTTGGAGCTAATTCTTTGGAAAGCCAGATGGAAAACATATTTTGAATGTACAGGAACTGTATATGCATTGGATAGGGAGAATTCATTGTTATTGAAGGACTAAAACACTAAAAATACAGTTTTACAAGAAGACATACTTGGTCATCAGTGCAAATACATTTGGGAGTCTGAGAGTTGTAATACAAGTCATAACAGATGCCGGGAAATTTTATTTTCATGTTATTGTAGTTGACTAAGACTTTTTTTTTCTTTTTGCAGTAAACTCTTGCTCTGATTGTAGGGACATGGGGATACATTTTTAGAGAAAGCCCTTTACATTTAGACTTCGTGTGTATTTGATTATAACGACTATTGAAAGTCTTTGAGCATTTCAAAGTATTGAGGTTAGCCTTTGTGTGAATACTGGTCTTGTATGTTAAAAGTGAAGAAGCCTAAGATCTGTTTCAATTCGCGTGATTTTTCCCACTTAACATTTTTTACTGTGAGATGTTGGTTGCAGGGGATGTTTGCTTTCCTGCTTGTGACCTTTGTCTCACTGTTTATGCCAGTGAGCTGTCTGAACTTATAACATGATTCTAGAAGTATATTTTAACTTTAATGATTAGGAATTATTTGGAAATGCCTCTTATGTACTCATTTAAGATTCCTGCT
>NW_010394685.1:2678-4372 GCF_000710305.1 Buceros rhinoceros silvestris
AGTTTAAATTGGTCCAGCTACGAAGGCATTAGCCATGAAGCTCTTGTAATGCCATCTGTGTTTGGCCTAAGGCAGTGTATTTTTATGTGCCTGGTGCCTCTAAGCGACCAGAAGGCAATCAGAATACAGGCAGAAATTATTTCAAAATATAACTAGAATCTCCATTCATGGAAGTGTTGCTGGGATCCATTGTGATTCAGCAAGTTAAAATAATAAGGTGTTACAGAGATGCTTTTGTCCTCTGGGTCCCCAAAACTTTAACACGAATGTTAATGTATTGAGTTATAAGGCATCAAGCCATTACCCTGCAACCCCTTAAGCACCCGAGAATGGAGTGTCTATTTCTGAAGAAATAAGACCTGCCAAACTGGCCTTGAGTGGGAAGTTCTGTCAATATATTTGAATACTTTCAATATATACTTGAAGTCGACCACTTTTATGAGTTCCAGTCATCTGAATGTGAAGTAAAAAATAGTTTATTGGTGATTTGATTGGTATTTGACTGAGTACAAAAAGTACTGTGCTTAAAGATCTTAGAATTAATTAGGATTTCCCATGTTCTGACAATGCTAGACCAGACCCGAAACTCTAATGAGGATCACTCAGCTCTTAGTATTTTAAGCAATGTTTATCATGTTTATCAGTCTCTTCTCAGTATAGTAGCCAAAGAAAGCAATTATTTGCCTAACAAATTTGCCTAAAAAATTTGCTCAGCAGAAAATTTTAAAAGAACTCACATTTCTTCAAGATAGCTGAGTTACGACATGACTCTAATTAAGACACTAATTAAATGCATTTGTGAAAGAACAATTTCTTTTTTTTTATTAATTTGAAATGATAATGAATATTACGGAATGGAATAGTTGTCTCCAGTGATCCATGGAAGTCTTAGATTAAAGCTGTTCAATGGTGGATTGAGGTTCAGTTTCTTTTGCTCATCCCAGATGAAGTCCGCAGGTTTACTGATATGCTCACTTGAGTAAACTCAGTTGGATTTGACCAATGCATTGCTGCTCCCTGAAATAAAATAAAACTTAAAAATCTATAACATAATTCCAGTATTCAACTCTATAATTAAGGCTTCTGGTTTTCGTTTTAAACCAATATTTACCACTAAAAGCCTGCTGAAGAAAAGCAGACTTTCCATACTGGTAAATATTGGTTTGTGCTGAAAAACCTCAAACATTTTTCTTACCACTTTTGGCCTGCACACCTCTGGCCAGCTGCTGGTGCCACACCTTATCAGTGTCACTCTGTGAGCAGGAGGCAGCCAGAGTGCTAGGGAATAAAAGTCTTAATTAAAAATACGTGCAAGCTGCTGTAATACCTGATGTGCTGAAGCAGTAGCCTGGCGTGGCCAACCTCCTTCCAGTCCTCTGCTCCTTACGGGGTAAAGCCTTTACAGAGTATGAGGAACTTTTATGAGAGTGCATCCTAATGTAAAACCTGAAGTCCTTGGCAACTGCATGTAGTGTTAAGATTCTGCACCACTCTGAGTTTACTTGCCAGTAGTGATACCCTTTTTTTTGTTCTTACGTTATCCTTGGAAATCTAATTTGAGAATGAAGTGAGTTCATAGATTTTGGCACCGTGTCCTATGTACGTTTCCTTTCTTTCAGAGGGACTGTATGATGTGATTTGATGTAGATGTGACTTTCTCTGGGGAGCAGGATGTATGGATGACGAGTAGGGAA
>NW_010394685.1:4472-6913 GCF_000710305.1 Buceros rhinoceros silvestris
GAGCAGGCAGGATGCCAGCACAGAATCTGTTCTGTGGTTGGCAATAGCTTATTAATAGCTGTTATGAATTGCTGAAGGGCTAATATTTAAAGAGAGGAATAACACATTATTTTCAGTTCTGATCGTATAGGTATCTCCCTTGGCTGCCACATTAGGTTTCAATTACGTTTTTGAATATACTAGTTTAAATACTGTATGGAAATTTTAAAATACATTTAATGAAAGCTCTCTGACAAGGTCTGCCCTGGACTGCTTTATCCAGAGCCAGTAGCAATGCAAAGCTCCCATGCTAACATTCTTCTTAGAGTTCCATGTTGTTCTTCAACCTGAAGAAAAACAGTGAAAAGTAAATAATTTTCAGGCCTACGTAGTCCTTGTATTCTCCACTTGGATTTCCAAGCCCTGTCATTTGGACATCAGCTCTTTGAAAGGCATGGCCTTAATCTCAGTTCTGGTTTATGATTTCTGGGAATAGACTTCTATGCCTGTGTCGTTTGTAGTGCAGAGTTAGGACTCTTCATTTTGGGCATGCCAGTGAAAAAGGATCCTATGGTTAACACTTTTGGTGGGTACTGTTGTATTCACTTCCCTGGTGAATATCTTAGGCACACGTGATTCTGTTACCACCTGCTTAGCCAGTCTTCCTTTCTGTGACCTTCTCTTGTATTATTTTGTAGCTGGACACAAATGGTTTTGAAGTGCCGTGTCTGTTGTTTCTAATTTGAATCAACCACACCCCCCTAAAACGCATTAGAGAATGGGCTTTTTTCCCACTTGTGATAATAAGTCACGAATAGAGCAAATGGAGGGAAAAGGCTGCATTAACAGTATAACATTGTTTTTGATGCGCTGTGTGAAACCTGATTGTTTTGGAAATAGTGTAATATTGGCTGGGGGGACTCCGGTGAAGCAGGTTTCCTGTCACCAACCGCCACTTTGCCATGGTGACAGCTTTGAAGATCAGGAGGGCAGGATTGGATGTAATTATTTTCTTTTCTTCCCCTCTTCTATTTATTTGTTTAATTTGATTTATTTATTTTGGTCTGTATGGCTCTAGCTGTATCAGGCTGGCCTGATACCCTGACCCAAATGCCTCATGACAGGTCACAGCTGGCCTGCGATGGGTGTGTACTTTGTATTCAGAGTGGAGAGTTTCACATAGGGTTTGCAACTTTGTGCCCCATCACAGGAGGTACCTTGCTGTCTGCCATCCTCTCTAAGACTGATTATTCCTATGACTTAATTGCTTGGCAGGTTAGAAAGAAATTTATGCTTCAGCTCTTATTAAGCAAACAAGATGTGTCATGGGTTGCACTTTGTTTCTTTCCTTGTGTTCCAGGTATAATCGTTTTGTTCCGTGGATTTGTGATGGAGTTGTCTCATCTTTTGTGTGGTGGTATCCTTCTGGAAACTTTATGATCTCAGTTTGTGTTTAGTTTAATTTTTATTGAGGGGGGACAGGTGGTGCATGGTCTTTAGAAACTGGAGACACAAAGCGTTGGGGGAAAGAACAGCACCAGCAGAGAGTGTGTCTAGTTACAGCAGCGTGCAGTAATTTGCATGTTGCAGTGCAGGTTTCCAGAGAGAATTGTTTGCAGGAGGCAGAAGAAGCCTCTGGCACATGGCTGGGGTGCTAATCACAGCTGCACTTTCGTCAATCAAGATCCGACTTTATACAAGGTTTTTAAAAGTAGACTACTCTCCTGTTTTTAGCCAGCACAGGATATGTTTTATGTTCAGAGGTGGTTCCCCAAGTTGTTCACCAGATTCAGTCTGATTTGGGGATGTTAGCCTTGTTAACTGGATAAGCTGCTACTTTGTGTGCAACTGCACACTGCTGTGACATAACCTTTGGGGCAATACTGGCCTTGAGGATGCGGACTTGAAGTAAGCTCTCGGGTTTTTTTGGGAGCAATGGGAGGATCACTGGGTTACGGTTTGGCAGGGACGGTCCATCTGTCAGCTTCATTTACAGTGATCCTAATTGAATAAAGTTGCAGCCTCTGTTTTCCTGGATGCTTGTTTTCCTTTCATGTGGCGTGTTGTTCATCAGTGCTGCTCACTTAGGATAGTCTTCATTGTCATTCATCTTCCGTCTTGCAAACTTGAATGTTTTATATACATGAACTTCAATAACAAGTTTTGGCAAGGGTCACTTTAAATGCATTAATGGACTCAGCATCCTGTGATTATTAGAATAAGTACTACCCAAAATGCAAGACCCAAACTACTTAGCCACATGGATCATCAGGAAATCTTTCACTTGGTAGAAGTGTAGTAGACGTTAGCTAATAGGAGGCCACCTCTACTTAAACAAGACTTCAGGAGCTAGGGATCTTTGAATGTGTACATACGGAAATAGCAAGAAATTAATCGATAGCTGTTTCACTTTGCAATAAAATCATCTTCCATCTTATTCCTCTTCTTCATATCCCTGCTGA
>NW_010394685.1:6992-59219 GCF_000710305.1 Buceros rhinoceros silvestris
GAACCCTAAAGATGAAGAGGCTATAGATGCATGTGTGTCGTTTGGGCCTTACTCCGCAGACTTAGTAAATATTTTTGTAGAATGGAACAATTGTGGCTTGGAGTGTTTCTGATTAACCGTCGCACTGTGCTGGAAATCAGCTCTTGAGTCTTGTATTGTGGATGTCTCTTTTGGTTGTGTTCTCACCCATTCTGACCTTCCCACTTCAGATTCATTTATTTATTTATTAAGAATTTCAGACCTGCTGAGCAGCCTCATTCATGCTAAGGTTGGTGTGCAGATAGAGGCATGAGAAGAATCATTTGCTTTGCTTTTTGGCAGTTCAGTAAAGTTGGGCATTTCTTTGGAAGGTACGTTGGGAGGTAACATGTGGCCTGTTAAATTAAAACCTGGTCCTTCTGGTTTTGCTTATAGATCTCCACTGAAGGAGTTCTAGCTTTTATCTGGAAGAATATTTTGAATGTTGACTTGCTGAAGAATCTGTTATTTTCCTTTCTACTTCTCATTTTCTGAAATGATTCATGACCATTAAAGCCTCAGAAATACCAAATGAAAGCCACAGCTCTTTTGTCTACAGTCTTAATCATTTTCATTCTCTTTTTCAAGCTTCTTCCTCGCTCATGTTTTGCTGGAGGACATCAGAATATCCAGTGATGTTCAGCTGAGGTTTCAAACTAAAATTTCTTTCCTTTTGGGAACATTTTTTCCCTGTTCTCTTTTCTTCTGCTCTTTGTTTTTCCTTCTGATATTTCATCTTTTTCTCTTCCCTGTATACAGAGTAAATTACCAGTGAACCAGAACAATGGGATCCATATCAACAAGGTTTTCCTGCTGCCTCATGGCAGACGTGCAGGTAACTGGCCTTTTGAAAACACAGTCTCACTATCCCAGCAAGGAGAGCTGCAGAGGGTAGGATACAGTGTGTTGTGAAGGCAGGAGGAAGAACATTGCTATCTTACCTCAAATATTCCTAAAATAACACCTAAGGTCGTTCTCTGGCAAGTATTGATACAAGTGTCACGTTTATAAGACCCCGTAAGTGCTTGCATTCCCTCCAGGGTGGGGATAATGGGTAGCACCAGCTCATACCGCAGCCTCTCGGAAAGCCTTGGCGAGGGGCTGGCTAGCCTGGGCTTGGTGAGCCAGCGTGCCCCACACTAGCCCTTGCGCTGCTGCTTAGCTCAGTGTGTGGCGCGGGCTGGCAGAGGTCCAGAGCTTGCCCATGTGTGTTCTTTTAGGAGGTTATTAGAGGTCTACCTCCATCCATAGCCGTTAGCAGGTACAT
Organism: Buceros rhinoceros silvestris; assembly: GCF_000710305.1. NCBI lineage: Eukaryota > Metazoa > Chordata > Aves > Bucerotiformes > Bucerotidae > Buceros > Buceros rhinoceros. The sequence goes on from NW_010394685.1 coordinate 8,278, forward strand.
GGTGAGTGTGGAAAGAGGTGCAGGACGTGTAAACTGATATCTCCCTGTTCTCCTGTTGGAAGTGACATCTGCAGAGCTGAGCATTACTTTAGCCCACAGTTAACTCTGTTCCCCACGGGATGCTATTTAGTGCTGCTAGGGTAGAAAAGCTATGATTTCTTGACCACTGAATGCACCTTCTGTTGTTTCGTTTGTTTTTTAAGGATCTATGTGCTGGATCCCTTCTGTTTACCAGCTGTGCTCCTCTGACCCAGCAGACAGGTTTTTTGTGGTGGCATACTTGTACTCTACATGTCCTATACAGCCATGTAGATTGGGTGTTGTACTGGACCCACTGACATTCTCAAGTGGAACAATGAGGGAGTACGTGCCAGAAACGCGTCTGTCCCTGGCTATGAATGAGAACAATGCCTGGCTGTCAGGTTAGATGAGTCTATCCCTGCAAAAAGCACGGTCAGATTTTCAGAGCAAGTTTGGAAGAATTCACTTAATGTCAAATGCTGCTGTTGGATTGCTGTATTTAACTGTCACAGTGTGATGGAAGTTAGGGTTAGAGAAATGTTCAGTGTTGCTGCAGGAATCTTGCATGTCATTTTGAACTCTTGACTTGCACATAGGCTGGAGCCAAGGATACCCATGGAGCTGCTCAGCATGTTATTTTTTTAGTTGAACTGAGCCAGGATTCTGGGACAGCAGTATCCTTACTGTCAGAGTGAGAAATAGTTATCATATTAGGCTCTCTGCATGGCACAAACATCCAGGCTGTCCTATTGCGTGCTAAAAATTGAGTACATCAGATGCAATCCTTTATGTGTAAAAAATGTATTTTCCTTGAAAATACATGCTTATTCTTTATAAGATAATAGAAACTAAATTTTGTGTTTGCTCTCAAAGTCCAGCATTGTTCCCTCGCTTTTCCTTTTATACAATCGAAATAAATAGCTTCAAGAGTCCTCTTCTTATTCACTGCATGGCGAAAAAGGACACAGTGACTAAATACATCCTGTTACCCAATATTTAACTGAACAACAGAGAAGCAATCCTCATTTAAAGTATTGGGGGTACCTGGAAATGAGGCTTACGCATGTTAAACGCAGATCTGTGTTTTTTGTGCTATCCCGTCCACATAATTAAGTTTCTCAGTTTGTGGATGTGCTCACTGGAAGTGGTGAGGTTGAAGGACAAACAAGCTTCTGCACTGGGCTCTCACCGCGGTAGTGTGTGTTAGGGTTGCAGGTGGCTTGGGAAGGCTGCCTGTCGCCTGCTGTAGCTCTTAGCCACAGCGTCCCATTTGGAACCAGACCTTCCCTTCCCGCTTCTGCCTGCTGCTCCTTGGAGGGAGGAGATAGGTGCCAGTGCAGCAAAAGGAGGTGCTTTTGGTATTGACCTCTAATTGTGCACCAAGTACTTGGCTTCTGTCACTGAGATGGGGAGGAACCTTGAAGGGCCACGTGGTCCAGCCCCTGCTTGAAGCAGGGTGGACTTAAACTGGGTTGATCGTGGCTGTGTCTACTAAGGTTTGGAGGATCTCTAAGGATGGAAATTCTCGATTCAGTAGGAAAGCTGAGTAAAGCTCCAGTAGAGTCAGCAGAGCTGGACCACTCCATGCTTTTAGCATTTGCTTTCAGATGCTGAGAAGTTTAGGAAGGTAAGTAAAGCTGTTTTACAGCAGCTCTGATTATGTGTCTCTGGAAAACAACTAGTAAAAGCTATTCCTCTTCACATTTTGGGGCCTTAGCTACTATTTCTTAGTACATTTGTTATATTCAGACTTAGACAACCACATTTTTAAGACCAGTCTACTATTTCTTCAGATGCAGTTTGTCATTCTTTTTAACTTCCAGCACAAGCATGGAAGCACCACTCCAGTTCTACATAAAAATGATTAGTGAATAATTCTGGGTACAGTTTTAGCAGGTACCAGTTTTACCCATGTAAAAAGTAAGCAAAGGCTTCTCTAAAATTAACCATTGGCTGCTGATGTTCCTTTAAGTTGTGTTTCTTCCACCAGAAAATTGTGTCCCTCCATTATGTTAAACATATGCTAGCCACTGCAGCCAAGTAGTTAAAAGAATCCCTTCATTAAACATTTTCTTGCAAGGAAGAATCCCTGTGTGTTTTCCTAGAAAGAGGAAAAGTGAGTGGAGGGAGTGGTTAGAAACCCTTCCCAGTACCCCTGCAGCTCGGCTCAGCTGTAGCTAGTGATCAGCTGTCTCTCTTACTCTCTCAGCCACTCTCTGCCCACTCTGTCTGGTCTCTCTCTCTAATTTATTCGAGACCCACGCTTTGGGTTTGATTCAGCCAGGGTTAAGCCAGCGTTGGCCGGTGCATGGCAGTGCTGCTGACAAAATTTCCACCTCATGCCTTGCTCACAGCAATGCCAGAAACTCTTCCTCCCGTGGGAGCTGCAGAGGGGCAATGCTTTCTTTGGGAGAGGGCTGTCATTTCCTCGAGGGGTCACAGTCAGGGCAGAGCGGGGATGTACAGAATTAGCACACCCCCCGGGCAGGCTGCAGCACAGGGCTCTGACTTCATCTCTGCCGGCGCCCTGGAGAGGACAGCCACGACGCTGGAGGTGCCCCTGCCATTCCTGGGCTGGGTGGCGTTCCCCGCTGCTGGCTTCACGCAGGGCTTTTGAACACCTCCCTCACTTCCCTGACTGTCACGTACCCTTGCTGCCTGGTTATATCTGATAAGAAGGCACCGCCAAGCTTGAAATGATTTGCTTCCCATTATTTTACACACATTCGCGTGCCTGCCCCACAGATCTGCATCTGGTGGCTGTGGGTAATAGCATGCGATTGAGGAGAGCCGGGCTGAGGCGGGGCTTTGGGAGCAGGAGTAGCAAGGGAGGGATGGACCCGGTTGGTCCTTGCTGTGAAATCGTGTCATGTTTGCCCCATGGAGAAAGGAGACCATTTATTTCAGAATGTATTTGATGCTGCAGCCCTGCCCAGGCTCCATCCCACACGGGTGGAAAGGACAGACAAAGCTTTACTTTGTAGTGGGGTGCGGTTCCCTGCGATTGTTCCTGAGGAAGAGTATCGGCTGGTTTGGTGCATGCAGATGCTGTCAGCCAGACCTATCTCTCTCAAGCCTTAGTTATCAGGATTTCCAGATGAACTTTTTTCTCCCCGCTGTTCTAAGACTTTTCTAGTTGATGACTAATGTCTTTTGATAATTATTCAACTCATTTTGCTACTGAATTTTTCCTTGTACATCATTAATCAAAGACATAATTTCTTGTTTATTTTGGACATCTTTGATGAAACTCTGGGCATCACTCATACTGTCTGTCAGCACCATTCCATTACAGAAATCCTTTTATACTTTACAAGTTCATAAGTGACTCTAAAATGACTCTAAAAAGTGAAAGACTTCTCTGTTTTAAATTGCAATGGGAACAGCTTTGTTCCTGAAATGCTCTCCCCCTCCTCTGGGCTTTGGAGTGAAAGGAAGGTGCTGAGGGCCCCACAGGTGGCTTGGGCTGTATAAGATGCGTTTTTGCTTATTTTACCATTATTAATATCAGGTTTTATAACTGAAGTCTGCTTGTAGTGCTGTTTAGGAAAACGGCTTTATAAGAATATAAAATGCTTCTTTAGTATTCATAGCCTATAATATCAGCAGGATCTTTAGTATTCATAGCCTATAATATCATCAGGAAAATACGCTCTATTAAACACAACAGCGGGTAACTGTTTAAAAGTAAGCGCCACAAATAGAGTCTTTACAGTTTGATTGATGGTTTCTGTGGTTTTACATGAGGTAAATTGTTACTCCCTTGAATACTTTATTTAGTTATTTATGGGGATTTATTGCTATGGTGTCTGGTCACCTCCATAAATATCAATTAATTTAACCTTCAAAATTAGGTTTTTTTAAAGACATTTTACAAATAAGCTCAGGTAAAGAGCACTCCCTCCCCCTCAAAGAAGTAGCATTTAGCATTCAAACTTGAATATAGGTTTCTTTTATAAGCTAGACAGCAGCTCTCTGATGAAAAAGTGTTCCACTGGAAAATGCACTTGTCAGGTGCAGACTGTTCCATGGAAGTACAGTTTGATGACTTTTTTTTTTTTTTAAAGCTAAGCACACCGCATTTGAGTTGGAGCTTCTTGGGCATGCTTAGCCTACCCTGTGGACAGCTTCAAGGCTCCTAGGGTCTCTGAATTCATGGTTGTTGGCTCATCTAGGTTTTCCAGAGCTTCATTTTGGAATCAGATTTTAAAAATCAGGTTTCCCTGTGGCATAGAAATCTGCTCCTGCCTCCTAACTTGGACCAGATGGTCCCCAAAGCCGTGTACTTGCCGCGCCTGATATTTGACAGAGAACCTAAACTTTATGGTCAGCCATTTATAGATTCTCACCAACCCAGATCGGAAATGGGTGGTTTCTGCCTGTAGGTGTGTAACAGGTAGCAACAAACCCATTCTGTCTCTCTTAATAAGTTCCATTATTTCTTCTGAGAGGAGAAGGTGAAAAACAATCTCGCTTGTCTGCTTGCCAGTCTTACTTGGCAGATGATCGTGGAGCAACATTTGGCATTGATGAACAGGGAACTCTAGGAAAGTTACATGGTTATAGCCCTGCAGGGAAGTAGCTGACATTAGTAAAACTGAGTACACTGGAATTATACGAATAAGGCTTTGAGTCTGTAACACCGGTTGCAGGAAGGGAAAAGGGCCCTTGGTTACCACTTTGTCATTATCCGGAACCACTGGAAGGTAATGGTAGAGTTTGGTTTGACTTAAGTAGTTCTGGCTAAGCACTTAACGAAAAGACTAGTTGTCACTGAAGTTGGTGTAATTGGAATACTTGAAATTGCATTAACAATGCGGGGCCCTAAATAAATACAGTATAAAAGTCTTGTTAGTTAGAAAATGTGCATAAATAAATGTTGGTATATATCAAGATTGTTTGTCTTAAGTTGCCTCACCATATGGGGTAACTGATGTTTACTTAGACATTGCAATACTAGGAATGAAGAACTTTCTGAAAGAGCAAGGGCAAAATAATAATAGAAACCCCCTTTCTAAAACAATAAACACTTCAAATCTGTCTCTAATCTGTATACAGTATTTTTATAAAGTGGTTTCTAGGAAATACTGGTTTATAGCTACAGCTTTATTTGCATTAATCTATTGAGTAATTGTTAACAATATTAATAGAAGTCGTAAAATTTTCCTCTGATGGTATTATTAAACACAACAAAAGGAGGCACATTACCCCATATTTGAAGCTCTTCTTACTAGCTTTACTTGCATGGATAGATGCATTAAATAAATAGGACAAGACAGATTAAAAAACAATTAATTACCTGTGAGGGGCATAGAACTGTTTCAATTTTTCTATTTTTACCACTAAAATCACAATAGGAAGGGTATCATGTCCTGTCAGCTTTCATTGTAAACTGTAGTGATACCATTATTTGAAAGGGAAAGTTCGGATGAGGGGAATGGGTTGGAAAGAAAAGTTTCCTGTGAAGCCATCATGTAAGGACAGTAGGCCCCTCATATTCGTTTCCCAGGACCCTATCTCTCTACATGCACCCACAGCCGTGACTTTTCTGATAGTCATTTTTGCTAATGAAGCTTTTACATATTTTGGCTGAGTTACTTGGCTAATGTCATGGCTGGCATGTTTCACACAGACGTACATAATACGGAGTTTGGCTCAGGGACAAAACAGAGACCTGTAATAGCGCTTTAGCATAAAGAGGAAAAAGCACCATGAAGCTTAAACATTATCATTTAAAAAGCACTAGATTTAGTCTGTGTTCACTAAAGGTGATGGGTGTGATCCCTCATTTTGTATTTAAAAGGGAGTGTTGATCAAAACCCCTATATTCTACTTTTCCAGCTATAGAGTGGTTTGAGACGAGGTTTCCTTATTCCGCTCCTGTTGTTCGTATGTTACTGATTTGATTTGGTGTCTATAATAAAATCTTAAATTTGTAAAAGCATATGTTACCTAAAAACCGCAACAGCCGAAGGCGTACAGTTCTGCTAAAAACATACAGCACTTCTAGTTTTAATTATTGAAATATATATTGCAGTGATTTACTTTTTCCGTTTTTATGTCTCTACTTTTAAAACATATTTCTGAGTAAAAATAAGAATTTATCCTTTTTTTTCCCAGACCAAATGTGTGTGGATCACGTTACAATGCTTACTGTTGCCCTGGATGGAAAACTTTACCTGGTGGAAACCAATGCATAGTCCGTAAGTTAATCCAGTTATGTGCTATGACTGAGGTTTATCTTTGTTTTTTATTGTATACCAGAACTGAAATGTGTTTCTGTATGGTTCCGATAGCAGTTGCACATCATTTCTTCACCATTTTAAATATAATAAGCTAATAGAGAAAGTTTTGTGGGCTACAACACAGTGATCTGATATCAGTATTTAACAAAGGATTAATCTCATCCACATGTTTTGTTTAAGTCTGTGGTACGGGGATCCAAGGACTCTGTGGACTCTCAGGAACGAGGAGCTGTGGGATATGTTAATCTATTTAAATAAATGGAAGAAGGCAACAGCAAGTGCATTTTCGTTGCTTGTTTGGGGCATATGCCTGAAATATATATGTAGGGATGTAAATACTCACATACATACGTCATAGTCCTGGGTGCATATTCGTGTGTAATGGTACAATGTACTAGAAATAATTGTTGAAGGCAATTTGCCTAAGGCTGAGAAGACCTTGTCCAGAGATACTGAGGCAATGTGCTGTCAGACTGGAATTATTACGTTCGTGTGTGTCTGGCACAGAAATAGTGGGAGCGTATTAGTGCTGCCTCAGTGCCATCCTTCCTCCAAAAGCAGTCTGGTAAAAAGGACCACAGTTTCATTTTTCCAAGGGAATCTCTATCTAATGTGGCCTGTGGCATGTTCAGAGACCTTTTCATAAAAAATGGTGAAGGTTTAGGTTTTAGCTGTCCCCTACAGAGATGTGAATGAACTTGAGGAGCTGTTTTGGAATATGTTGTATGCAATTTTAATGACTCTGTAGGTATTTACGCTATGGTTCTGAATGCGTATTTTCTATCAGGTGTTTTTTATGTGTCTGGGGTTTTTGAAGCATATTTTAAAGGCATTTATGTTTTCTTTATAGCAATCTGCAGACATTCCTGTGGGGATGGATTTTGCTCTAGACCAAACATGTGCACATGCCCAAATGGTCAGATAGCCCCCTCCTGTGGTTCAAAATCAAGTAAGTATTTCTTCTGTGTCTTTGATATTGCTCTTTTGAGTCTGTGAAGCTACTAAGGTATGTAACATAGTTTTGTGGTCGGTGTTCAAGACAAATAACCTCTGAGTCACCAGACGTACTTTCACCACAGGAAAGAAGGCATAGCCTCCTATGATGAAACTGAAGAATGACTCAGCGACTAGCTATTGGGGACACTCTTTTGCCAAACTGAAACCAAATGACTTTTGTTGGAAGCTATATTCATTTGCCAGTTTGTAACGCTAATTCCAGTCTTCCTTGCGTTCTGGAAAATGTCTTATCTCTATTCAGCGCTAGACATGCACACATACACAGCACGAAAGTTGTAATGATAGAGAGACGACTGTTTGCACTTGGCTGAATTTGACTTGTGTTGCAATTCTGCTCTCATTTTGGGGGTTGCTAAGCCAGACACTGTGCTGTGCTGTACATAGATAGGCCTATGAGTATTACAGTGTTTCTTTGCCAGGCTCAGTTCATATCTTCTGAATCTGATATTGCTGACCTTACTCAGGTGATTACTTCTGTAGGTGCTATGGGTGCAGAACTGGTTAACAATTTTAAGCGGGACAGCTTTTCATCAGAAGAAAACAGATGCTTTGGAAATCAAACTTTTCTAGGAAAAGTCACCTCTCTGAAATGTTTGGATTTCAGGTTTTCAAGGAAGGTTCCCCAGATCCAGAAAAAACCAAATAAATTGTATTCGTTCAATGAAAAAGTTAGCTTAGTAGCAAATCATGGGTAAAGTATCTGATATGAAGTAGGATTTTTCTTGGGGTAGTATCTCAGTTCATGTCTGAGATGCCAGCTGTGAAGTCCACTGTATTCTCATCTCTCGCCATAGTATGGTGCTTGTGTCTTGGAATGTAGAAGATTTTTATTTTTATTTAAAAAATGAAGTTTCTGGAAAGAAATTTTGGGGAAACTGGTTCCCACAAACGCCTGTAACTATCTGAATAATGTATTAACTGAAGTCACTGGGTGATGCACTCACTGAGGTCTGTAATATTGTACAAAATGGTTGTACTTTTAATTCTGAATACGTCAATGTGTGGTCCACATTGCCCCTGTGTTTTTTACCTTGCCATTTTTTTGCTTTCCTAGTTGATAAGAGTCTTCCAACATAACTGACCACTTCAGCTTGTGGCTTTAGCATCCTTTTCATACAATAACAGTGGAAAAACAATAACAACTGTGGAATGTAATGGAATGGCATGTACGAAAATGGTAAATATTGTTCTTTGTAGTTCAATCCCTTTCTCAGGCTTCTGTGATGTCTGTTAGGGTGAGGCCAGCATGAGGAGGGTATGGAGCTCCCAGCGAGTACTGGAGGGAGGAAGGGTGCAGAATGCTGCACAAGTGTGTGTCGTTGCATCCCCGATTCGGTTTGCAGCTGCTGTTTTACCAGGTGCTTACGCCTTAATCCTGTAAGCCAGTGAAGGAAAGTATGACCTTCTCCCAAGTCCCCTTCAGGGTGCAGAAGGAGAGATATATTCCTACATCTGTTACATGTTTTGGCACTTTTCTAAAAGGCAGGAATGAGTGGGCCTTAGTATTACCTCATTTTTTTTTTTTTTTTAGGCCACACTAAAGTATTTTATGAGTCAAGACTAACTACAAGAAAAATAGAGTATGAGTAAAGTTACAGTTCTTCTTGTGGGACTTTTTCTGAAAAATTCTACCATAGATCTCCATAGTTTTAGCCTTTATTGGAGTTGTACAGATAAATCGGTGCAGAAAGACTTTAATACAATTTTTAATCAAGCAGCTTCTAAGGCCTATTTGACATAGCTATTTTGATTGTTGACAGTTGTGCAGGGTGAACGGTTGGACCCGATGATCTTAAAGGTCTCTTCCAATGAAATGATTCTGTGATTCTGTAATGACTTCCCCTAGGTATGAATATTCTGCTCATCATAAGCTTTAATCAGCGCTGACATTATTTTCCTTACATGGCTACATAGGTTTGCCCACTTTTAAATTTTGCTTTTCTGTGTATGGTGTGAGTATTAACACAGTATTAAGCAGATGGCTCGAGATATTTTTTATATCTTGTTTAATCAGTGCTAGCACTTAAGACACATTTTGTGTGTGTGGTCACATCACCTTTATTTATTAAACCAATTCTAAAAGTAAAAGTGTCTTGAGCTGCTGTAGAGAGAAAAGACTCCACTGCCTCTGTGCACTCTTGTGAAGTAATGTTTATGACCCAGCACCTCATTAGGACTTATAGAACATACACTTTCTGTAAGTCATTTGCTCTGTTGGCGCTGTAGATAAAATCCATGAGTATGTGTTTACACAATAGACCACGATACCTGCTATTAGAAAACAATGTAAACATCAACGTAAAAAAATCCGATTTGACATCAAAGGGTTGCTGTCAACTCCCATTGGAACGGTTAATATTTTATCAGATTATGCATCAGGAAACCTTACTTTAATTACATGTTTTAACAAATGAGAAAAAAACTTATTGAAATAATAAAAATCGAAAGTACATGTTACAAGTTTGTCACGTTCAGAATACAAATGATAAATACAGGTGAAAATGCAATATTTTCTCAGAATTAAATGTAAAGCTTCTGATATATGAGGTGTGTGAGTCATCTTTTGGGTCTTTTAAGCTACGTCTGTCTTTAGTATTTAAGGAATCAGGAGTGGGCACAGGTTTTATGGCATGTACAGCCATAGGCAGGAACCAAATTCATGGTGGCTCTTTCAGACTGGTTTTCCGCCAGAATCAAATAATTAATGTAGATTGGAAAGCATGTGGATTGGAAAGCAAAACAAAGCCTTCAAGTTTGATTCTTATGCAGGTCAGTTGTTGGTTATGAGTCAGCTTCAAGAATCTGATTCGTGGTTGAAAAGATCAGCTGGTGGTTTTCGCAGCAGGGATTTTCGTGACATCAGTGAACTTGCTGGCTGAGTAGTGGTTATTTCTGTGTAATTAGTGGATTTTTGGGTATGTTTACAGTAGGCTTGGAGATAAGATTGCCACACGTGGAGGCATCCCCCCTCCTTGGCTCCGATGGCTGGCTCTGACGTTGCAGGTGCATGTTGGGGAGATGTCCTACGCCCTGTGCTGCGCCAGCTCTGCAGTGGCTGCTCCGCTGCTACCTCCCAGACCGCCCAGACCGTGACTGCTTTGGCCCTTTCTGATCATGCTGCAGCCTGCTCATGCTGCAGACATAACCTACGATCCTGCCATGAGGCTGGAGTTCCTGCTCTGCCCTTGTCAGAGAGGGGGGCAAATAAAAGACTCTCCTTCAGCATCAGGCACCCCCTGCTGCGCCCAGTGTCATGAGTTGGATGTGCCTCTGAGCTCAGCCACTGGTTTTGCTTCCAGGCTTGGGCTGGCCTGAACAGGGAAGGCGTTTGCTGATGGGGCTGTCTCTGAAGGAAGGGAGCCCTGGGAGCAGCACTGGGAGCTGTGGTGGCTGCTGGGGCTGGCAGCTGGTGGGGACAGGCAGACTGGTTACATTGCCTGAGTGCAAAGTGGAGCCTGTTCCACCCCCGCTGCTAGAATTTTTAGAGGTTCCAGCTGAGGACTGAGGTCTTCCTCAGAGAACACATGCTGGGATGAGTTGGTTGGAGCCTGGCCCTTGGCTCTGCTCCCCAGGATCCCACTCCTTGATGTGTCCTACCTTCAATGGCAGTAAAACTGGGGAGTGCAGCCCGTTCCCTTATATTCTGCTGCTGTCAGGGGTGGTAAAAGCCTTGAATTTTAAATATTGCCAGAGCTTTCAAGGCTGCGGTGGGTTTTCTCAGAACCCCATGCCAGGCTGCAGGCCCGAGTCCTATCCTGGCGCTAGTTGCCATCTCTCTCCTGAGTCAGCCACTCGACAGAGAAAGCACGCTGAGCATCTGGGATGCGATGAGACCGTCATTCCTTGTTTACAGCTCCTGGCAGGCAAAGCCCTGCGTCATGCATGGCCGGAGCTGGGAGCGTTTCCTCGGCAGTGGCACAGAGAGAGGAGAGGAAGCCTCTTCTCCCGCTGCCCACCAGCCAGCCCTGCTGCTGCCCCTGGGCTGAAGTGCTGGGCGAGTGGCTGCGCTGGTTTTCCCACCCAAACACTGCAGACCCTCACACCTCACATTTTTTAGTTTGGGACCACAGAGTAGGCAGCGTTTGTGTTAGCATTTGTCCGTTTGTAGAGCTCCTGGACGTTTTGTGGGTGGTGATAGTATTCTTGGTGTGATAAAGGCTTTACTCAGTTTTGCTGAGAATTTATTCAAAAAGTCTGGACCCATTATACTTCAGCATGAAACTTCTGGTTTCACTGGGATAAACAATGCAAGTGTTGCCCACGCAGAAAGTGTGTGTGGATGCGTTTAGTCTCACTGGCTCTTTTGCAGGTTTGAAAGGCTATGTTCCTGCAGTTATTCCTGTTTTGACTTCAGAAGGTTCCAGGGCAGACTGTTTACAAATTGGATCCAAAAGAGAACAGTAATTATTTAAAAGCAGTAATTTATTAACATTGTTAACGTTTCCTGTGCATGCTGAGTTAAGACAAAGTTATATGCATTGATTTAACAGCCTTATGGTAATTCCTGTGCTTTTTTCTTGAGTCTGTCAGTGTGATACCTTGAAACAGGTTATTTAATTTACTGGAATATCTCCACTGACATTAATGGAATTGTTGATACAGCTTAGAAAAGAGTCTCTGGACTAGCATTAATACGCTACTTTTAAAAAATGCAATCTTAAAATCATCATCTGAGCTCCAGACAGCCCTCGCATGTGTTTTTATAAACGTTGGAAGGATAATATTTCGGAATAGTCTGTATGATTTTGGAAATACTATTTTCAATATCCCCTCAAAAGAGGCAGAAAATAAATAATTACTGACTGTATGCCACTGATTTTCAAGTATGCTAATAGGGAGAAGGCTCACTGATTTGAAAGGCTCATTTTAGAAAAAATTACTGGGTGTCTCAGCAGTCTCCCATAATGATTGTAGTTTCAAAAGGAGAAAGAAATATTTTACCTTGGAAAAGTTCCTTTAAGAAACAGTAAGACAAATTATGGAAACTTTGTGTGTGTGTGTGTATCTGTGTGTGTGTTATGTGTAAAACCGTTCCTTATCCCAAAATGGGGAAATATACTTTACTTTTACTTGAACAAATAATATGAAAATAATCATATAAGCTACTGTTAACCTTTTTATCTCAAATGTAGTTTAAACTATTTAAATGGTTTTGGTCTTCATGTGGGAATGGAAATTAGCTTTTGGCATAGCTTGCTCTAATTGAAATCAGTTTGTGGTTTTTAAGTTCCTTCCCTGCTTGACAGATGATATCATTTCCTATGCTTTTTGTAATCCCCTCTGTTTTTCTAAGATTGTATAAAGCGAAGTTGAACTACACATTTTAAAGTAACTATACACCTTTTTCTGACCTACTTAGGACATCGTCCAAAAATCTTCACCAGATACTCACTTGTATTTGCAGACGATTTTACTTTTTGTTGAGGAATGTTAGCACATTTTTGTTGCCTGAAGTACTGAAGTACATCCAAAGTTGAAAAAAGATGTATTGTAACTATTAGAAATGTAAGGTACAGTTTTTACTGACATAATTGAAGAATTAAGAGTACCAGTGTTTTAAATGCTAGATTGTTTTAAATCCTTTCTCCAACTGCATGTTTAACTGACGTTCTGCGGATTCATATTGCTATAGAAGGCAATAAAGTTAAAATTATTATTTCTACTAGAAAATAAACCCAGAATTTCTTTCACATACTTCTGAACTATGAAAAGCCAAATGATGCTTGAGGGCTTTGTGCAGCAGGAAAAATGAGGCAGTTGGCATGGCACCCGTTAGCAACAGGCTGCGGGGAGACGTGCAGTTTCTGCTTTCCTGGCCCGAGCGTTTCAGGCAGCGTGGTGTAGGTATCTAATGCTCCGTCACAATCTGCTGAAAGGCTGATTTGACCGTAATCTGTCTGGGGAGGAGCCTTTCATGTGGTTGCTGTTAAGAGGGAAACCATTTCCTGGCTGCTTACTGGGGTGCTGGCCCAGTTTACAGCTGGGTTGGACGGTGGGATCTGTAAGGAGACTTCACTTTCTCAGAGGCCTCTATGACTGGTGAAGAGCCTGATGTACTTTAAGATGTTCCTAATGCCTAGTTAAAAGTATATTTGTACTTACTCATAGAAGAATGCAGCACAGACTTAGCATTACTGGCATGGGGCTTCAGCTGCATGTTAATCGTGACAAATGTGGGGGCTGTGGCTGAGGAGAGTGTGCTGGTGCTGCTCCCCTGCCCCTGCTCCTCGCAGGGGAAGGTTGCTGCCTCTGGGGAAATGCTGTCTGAAAGCTCTGCAGCCCCCAAGCACAACATCCTGCAGCAGCTTTACCTGGAGATGGGGTGAGCCTGCGGATGGCATACAGAAAGAAATCGCTCTGCTACTTTTACTTTTTGTGCAAGAAGAGGGCAGAACCTGGGCAGAACGGTTTCTGGTATCGCAGGTGTTGGCAGGTCCAGGCTGTCTTCAGGAGCTCCCTTATATGCTTCCCTGCAGTACTTCCCCCACCACTGCCCAGGTGATAAGACTCTCTCTCTCCTTGGTGGTATCTGGCAGAAGTTTAGTGCTTTTCCCTCAGTGATGGCCTTTTCTCATAGTTGCAAACTAGAGGCAAATTCTGTGGGTTTATGCTTGTAGGAAATGCCTTTGACTTCAGTGAATAAGGGTGGTATCAAATTCTTGCACTGTGTCCTGTGTTCCTTAGGAATATAAATCACTATTGTTTTCTGTACTGTCCTGAAATACACATCCTTGCTTTCTAATACAGGTTGGTAGTTCACAGAATCAATCCCTAAAAAAAGGGAAATCCCTTAGCAGACAGTGAAGTGTTTCTGGCTGGTTCGATGTAACTGAGGTAAATCTTTTCTCCTTTCAAGTACAACACTGTAACATCCGGTGCATGAATGGAGGTAGCTGCAGTGACGACCATTGCCTCTGTCAGAAGGGATACACAGGAACACACTGTGGACAGCGTAAGTACGCTTTTAAAAATGTAGATACTGTGTACAGTTAAGTAATTCTGGAATGTGTGGATTGGGCACTCTTGAGCACTAAATTTCAGCTGCTGTTGAGCTTGGTTTTGATCAGGTACAGTGGAATTTTACAGGAAAACACATGACTTTGTAATGAATGCTGAGTGAATTCTTTCTGATCAGGACTATTAAAATAAACATCATGGGAATTCATAATAATTGGATATAACTTGATCCTGTAGTTCTCACGTTACCATAATTCTCATTGACCTCCGGGGCTTTCCACTCACTAGAGCAATAGGCCATACATTAAGAATTTACATGGAATTCAATTTTCATCTTACAGACAAAATTAAGCTTTTTAATACAAAGCCTTGTTTTAATTTCAGGGGTTTGCTTTAGGCACTTTGCTCATTTTGATGTTGTCTTACTAGAGTTGATCAACATTTGTGATTTCCTCAATCAATCCTGAGCCAGCAGCATTCCCTGGATCTGCTGCTTGAAATCTCTCCCAAACTGACTGGTGGTCTCTTGCTCTTCTTGTCTGGAATGCTGTGAAGAAACTCAAATAAGGATGTAGACACTGCTTTTACCCAAAGGCTGTTGCGTTGCTATCTAGTGACAAAGTCTGGTCTGACAAAGCAAATGTGTTCAGTTCATTTAATGAAAACCTTTTGTGCTCTGTCAAAATCAATGGCACACTTTACATGAACTTCAGTGGGACCAGGAATTTACCCTAATAATCTGGAAGAGAATCATGTGGTAAAAGGATTAAGAATTGTATTTCTGCCTTCTCTGTGAAATATCAAGTGGATAAAAGAGGATAAATGGAAACCTTCTTTCTACTGAAGTGAACATGGAATGGAACAAATAACAACATTGCTCAATGAGCATCAAATTGTATTTAAAAGTCCCTTTTTTGTGTGCTTGTTAAATTTTCTGATTATTTTTGAGAGCAACTGCTTTTGGAGTTTATTATGAAAATTTGCTTCTGAATAGGGAATAATTTTGAGGATTTAGAGATGAAATTTTCTTCTCCACCTTCTACCTGCAGTCTCAACTATATCAGTGTTTCCTTGTTGAAAGTTTGAAAGAGATGTTATTTTAAAGTTATAGTTGTCTAGCCATCCCAAAGGGAAAGATCAAACAAGCTGTGTTTGTTACTGTTTTATATTATTCTCCCTTGAAAAGATGAATTCATTATACTAATGAGGCCAGAAATAGGAAAGGATCATAAGCAGATTCTGGAAAATAAAGTGTCCTATCCTGTTATGTTTACCATTTTTACCAGTTTACCTGAGCTGATCAAGTACATGCCCTCCTGTCTTTCTGGAAGTAGCTCAATAAAGATAACTTTTGCCTTCCCTCTGGTACAGCTGTTTGTGAAAATGGATGTCTAAACGGAGGGAGATGTGTGGCTCCGAACCGATGTGCTTGCACATATGGCTTTACTGGACCCCAGTGTGAAAGAGGTATGTGCCCTAAAACAGTGGAAAAAAAAAAATTGTGTTCCAATTTGATCAATAGTAACTTAAAAATACTTAAATAGTAATAGGAAATAAAATGTCTAAATAGTTATATTTTATTGCTGCTTGTGAATAAGGTAAAAGAGAATTCACATTCTTGTCAAATGCAATGTAAGAAAGCTTTACTGAAAGGAAAACGCATCTAAGAAAATTGTGGAGATATTAGTTATCGAATAACAGAAATTGCAATGGTAACAACTTTCCTAGATGGCATTTTTAATAAGAAAGAAAACTTTAGCATTGATTTAAGAACAAATATTCAATCTTATCTTCCTCTGTGATTTTTATGTATCACAAGCATTGATCGGTATGATTTTAACGATTGATTTTTCGGTTCATGATTGATTTACCAAGTGTTGTTTCCTTTTCCCAGGGCAAAAATCCCTGTTTATTTACTCTTAACAATAGGGTTGTTGAGCCATTATCAATTCTCATCTATAGCTGAATCAACTGGATTTGTTTTATTAGTCAAGACTGAAAATAAATTTTAGGTAGCATTTTTAGCAACATGTGAGCTTCCTAAGGATAGAGGCCATGGTGAAACACACGTGCAACTGATTAAGGCCTTTCTTTTGTTTATGTTTTTGCTATGAAAAGCTTCCATGGAAGCATGGCCAGTAAAAAATATAGATAAGTGGTTTTACTCAAACTTCAGTTTCTAGGTCATCAGAAAAGCTCGCTGTATCTCTTGATACATTTGCTTACCAATGATAAGCAACACACTGGCTCTGTCTTTGGCATGTTTTGTTTTGGCAGAGTTTATTCAATTCTTCTTTCCATTTTGATTTATTGTTATCAATTTTGCCTTTTTATTGTGTATCCATAGTGATAATCGCAGCTGTTTCCATACAAAACCACAGCTATACCAACTGTATCACCTGATATATGGGGGTTTTTTTTGGTGTTATTAAAGCAATTTACTGGTTCATTGAGAGAGATGCAGTGAACAGAGTTTAGGTATAAATCTTCTGCTGAATTTTATAATATTAAAAATAAAGCATTTTCATTTATTAGAGCTATAAACTGATCCGTTTGGTTGGAAATCCATGAATACTACTCATACAATATGTTGTGTTACATATCTAGATATGAACCTGGTACAAAAGAGACATTCATAGCCTGATTTGGGTCCTGCATGTAGGGGATGTGTTTGGCACATGAAATTTCTGTCAGTGAGTGTGTCAGGTGTCAGCACTGCCCGTGCTGGGCCTGGGGTGATGGTTGGCTTTTTTATATGGGCACCATAGGTGGCTGATGCAGAACAACAGATCTTAGTGGACCAAAGCTTTTCATTCAGCAGGCAGTAGGATGATTGCTGTGTCAGGTCCTGCCAGTTGTCCACTCAGATGTTGTAATAGTTCAAACTGATAGTGAAGTTTTTCTGAAGGTTGAAAAGTATCTCTGTTCTGCATGTTGGGATCTCACGGCTCGAGAGAAGTGAAAGGAATGGAAAATCCCAAGTTTCAAGAGACTGAAGGCTTTATAGGTAAAGAATTTACTGAATATTAATGCAAAGGCTTTGATCTTCAAGCAGTGACTACTTGTTCTGCATGGGTGAGGCTTTGAACCTTCAGACTGGTGAGAAGTTGTCAAGTGCACTTGCAGAAGATTCTTCAGTGCCGCTTTTATGTTGCCAGATTGGGGATCAGTTTGGCTCCATTAGGGTAACTTTCAAGACTGAAGCCTGCTAGCAGCTTCAGTCTCGCCCCTCGGGGCTCCTGCCTGGTGTCAGGTGGAGTGAGAAACTGGTGACACAGAGCCGCGTGAGCCAGTTCATGCTGTCATGAAATCCCTAGCCCATTACCAAGCACAACTGAAGTGGAAATCTGTAACTTATGTGCCTCATCCGTAGGCAGGTTTTACTTAGAACATGTGTTCGATTATATAGTTATCAATAACAGAGAAAATAGACATTAATGAGCTGTAGTATTTTTGGCTATTGCTCACTGCAGTATTGAGGCCAAAGGATAGTCATATCTTCCTAGAAAACCTCTGAAATTTGGCCTCTGTCACAGAAATTTCCTGCAGCCTATCTACCTAGCTGAGCTAATATGTTCCCCTCCCCACAAAAGGGTGTGGTGGGTGTTTGGGCCCAGAATCACATTATACCATCAGAAAAACTTTCTCTGAAGATAACTTTTCAAGTATAAGCTAACGTCCGTCTTAGTCAGAATAACTCGCATTGTTCAGCACATGCACCTGTGTGGCCATGAGGGAGTTGTCTGGCTGCGTATGATTTTACACATCTGTCAGCTAAGTAAGAGGTCCACGTTTTGAATCCAGCTTTGGGAAGTTACGTGGATTTGTGACACTCCCTGGTGGGCTTCTGATGTATATATGGATGCATGTTATCCAGTAAATTGACAAGATTCATGCCTTGTAGAGTAAAACTGTCTTTATTAGAGAGAAAAAAAAAAAAGGGAAGGGTTGGGGGGTGGGGAGAATAAAGCAAAGCAAAACCAAAGCATCTCTATGTATGTGTGTGTGTGTGTGTGAAAACATGGAAATTAGTCAAGAGAAATAGTCTCTTAAACGATCTCATTTTCGGGTGAAATGTCACCTCTGGATATAAATGTAATGTGAAGTGATACGATTTTGTGACGTGCACATTCTCCATCTGTTTGGCTGGGGTTTGACTTCTAGGTTATGCCATGCCATAAGCTAACAGTGGTGTAAGCAATTTACTGGTGCCTATCATGCAGCTTCAACTAATAGTAACAGTGACACTAATAGTGTTTGTGACACGTATGTCACAGACCAAAGAATATTCCAGCCTTTGCTGTGTATGTCGTAGCTTAGAACTGTCTTGAGTAAAACAATGTTGAGGAAACAAATTCATGGAGGCTATTCCAATAATCTGACATGGAAAACAATTAAAATGTTGCAGGTGGTTGTAGCAAAGCTAGCGTCAGTTCCTTACGTCCAGAGGCGAGCTGCGTAGTTCAGTGTCTACTGTTTTAAGTAGTTTTTCCATACATTTTGTCCATATTTGTAATACAAATTAGCCTGATTGGTATTACCTCAGTCAATGCTGACTGTATGATTGAAGATCCACAAGACTTCAGTGTAAGTCAATAGCTTCACATTGCGCAATGAAAAGGTTTTATCTGGTGAAAGACCTGCTGCTTACTGCAGCAAACTCCATCATATTAGTGGCATGAGTATTTTATCTGTTTATTCCGTCATTCTTTGAGAGGGTAGCAGCTAGCCTTGGACTGTTTTGGTGCACAGATTGCTTTGTGTGCATCTTAGAAGTGTTAATGATGGTATAAAACACTATAAACATGAGCAAGATGAAAATACAGATTCATTACTATCAGTGGAGTTCCTCTTGAAGTTCTGTGAGTGTGTACCGTGTCACTGGTGAGATACACTTGATCGGAGCTGGATTGGTAACTAGCATGGTCACAAGTGGTACACGTGTATCGTTAGCTCCTAAGCTGTTGTAGATGGTGTTTGGTACCTTTCCAGAGCAGGAGGAGCCTCCTGGGTGTACTGTCAAGTGTATGCAGGTGTATCATAAGTACAACAGACCTGGCTTTTCTGTGGGATCATGTTAATTAGAAAGGTGAACTTGACATAAGCTAAACAGTAGAAGTGTAGTGGAGTTGGAAATGCTTCCTACAGCAATTTAAGACACACTTAAAATGCACAGTCCAGAAAGGAAAATAATTCATGGGTATTGGCTTTGTTAAAATTTGAACTTCAAGAATTCCTTCTGGAAGGTGCTGAGTTCTCTGGATGTGATCCAGTGATGGGCTTTGACATGCATTTAAATTCAAACCTGAGATGTCAGTATGCTTGAAATTATGCAAGCTCTGAAGGGCCTTGCTGGATCTTGGCCCAAGCTTTCAGAGTCAGTTAAGATCTGAGAGGTGCACTCAGCTTTTAGCATATCTTTTAGTCATACTGTTAATGAAAAGAAATCACAGGTAACAGAAAATGAAGATGCAAGCAAAGCAGAATTTCTTCTGCTGGTTAAAAACCGGATGCTGTCTTTACACCATTTGACTTTTAATGCTGAATAATTTGAGCTGAGTTACAGATTCCGCAGCCCCTTTTAGAGTTGCTGAAGAGATTGAGAGCAGAGACTTAGCTTGTGTTCCCCTGAGGATGATTGAGAACATCAACAGCTCTTCTTATTGTCTGTAAAAGAGCCTGGGGGTTTAGCTGGCTGTGTGAGATGCCCATGTTTGGGTCATGTGAAAATATTCCTATGTCATGCACTTCATCAACGTCCAAAGGAAGAAGAGATGTTAGGAGCTCAGCGAGATCAGACATCCCTATCAAATTTGGTAGCGCTGTGTCCTCCAGACGTGTGCATAAAAGCTTTCTTGACTCTGAATCTGTTTCTCTCTGAGCATTTGGATGATTATACTTTAAGAGGGTGAATTCTATATAATACAAAATCGTTGTTATCCTTGTATTGCAAAAATGCAATGAAACGTGCTTTTCTTTTTCGGTCTGGATCCATTTAGAGGAACACAGTGGAAGCTTAGAATGTGTTACAGCCCTGTTTGTTTATTTGAATGCTTGTGACAACATCAGGGGCTCAATCCTGCTGCATGTTGGAGTTCTGCCACTCACTTAGCATAGGAGCAGAATTGGGCCTGATGTAGTTCAAATATTAAAAGCATACCACGTGTGTTGTGGGGTTTTTTTTTCTGGACTCAAAGTATGAGCAAATGATTGCTTTTTCTTCAAACAGAGTCGTTTCTGTACTACTTTCTTCATGGCAGGAATTTTTGCATAATTTTTAATTATATTTGGCCATTATTAAAAGTTCCCAGAATTAATGCCACATGTAAAAATATCTTTCCCAGAGCCTCTCTATGAAATTGCAGCCGCTGAAAGCGGTCGACAGTAGTGTAGTGCTGTGTATAGTTTTTTCTTTCTAAATATTACAACGGATAGAATGTTTTCACAAAGAGGACACTGCACCCCTTAGTGTGCCCCGTCTCTGGTATTTAGTCTAAATGGAAAGTAAATAACAAAGTGTAGATAGCAGTAAAAGTATGTTCCCAAAGCCTTATGTTGCATTTAAAGTAGTATTGCAGCATATGGTAGCTGGCAAACATTTGAATAAACTTGATTTCTGTAGCTGCCTTCCAAGAAACACATCTGTTGACATAGACATGTAGTTTCTGCAGCCCCGTAACGTGAATGCTTGTACAGTATTATAGCGGCAAACTAAAGGATGGCTAAGCTTGAAGGCCTGGAGTAAGGATCCTTGCACACCATTTTCTCCCTGAAAAATTATGAAAAATGGCTTCAGGCTGAAGATAAATATATTAAGTCAGACTAATGTGTTACTGTCTTCAAAATAATTTTAATACTTTTGATCGTGTTGCCACCCTTGATGTCTTTCAGTGTCTTGGTTTGTCTTTTTTAATAAAAGAGGTTGAGGTAAATGGATGAGGAATTTGAAATTTTTTTTAGTTTTTAAAATTGAAGCTGCTGCTTAATGGTGGTGAAGTCAGCTTCTGCAGAATAACCATGTGTGATTTAAGATGGTTTATAATACTTAGCAATCTCATCAATAGATCTCTGGATCAGAACGCAGTACTAAGCTCAGTCCGTTATTTAATGCCAAAAAGCATTTTTAGGATCTTGCGTACGTGCAGACTTTTATCCATCGTTCTGCTCCGTGCAGATACACTCTCTGACCAGTCCCATGTCACTTGCTCTATGCTTTGTGCATCTCAAAATGTCACATCGCAAGTTTTAAAACGTTTCCTCAGATATATGCTTAAAGCTTAATCAAGATCCATAAATGATTCCGTACGTATGGACTTGGGTCTCTTTTGTTCATGAAGCTGAACATTTGCATTTTGTTCCAAATTGAGTTTTTATTTCAGTCAGACAAAGCCAAATCCAAAGTTTTCATTCAGCGATTTGGCAGCCCTGTCTGTGTTTCCTTGCCTTCTCGATCGGCTGCTAGGGGCGCTGACCTTTAGATGTGCAGTAAGGTATTATTTGGACTTTGTTCTGTTTTGATTTTGTTTTAGCTGTAGCACTGGAGATGCATACGAATTTAATCACAAATAAACTGAAATATATACTTGGTATAAACTGAAATATAAACATTTGAATGAAATAGTTGTGCTGTTGTAGTCTGTAAGACTTGATTCTTGCCTGTAGGACGCTGGAGGGACTCGCAGGAGAATCACTGAGCTCATGCTCCTGGAGCTGCAGGCAGCTTTGTTGTTGAACCTGACGCCTACCTCCAGGTGTGCTGGCAGCCTGCGGCACGTGTGTGCTCTGCAAGAAATTCTGCTCAGCTCTCACTGCAGATAGGGGCTGAACCTCGCGCTGGCCTTGCTTGCGGTGCTGCTTGTGATCTGCCTTGTAGTGTCTTGAGAAAAGAAGGGTGGAGGCCTACGCTTTCATTAAGAGGTTGTGTCAAAGTTACGCACAGAAAGAGATGTCTACGTTTGTTTGGTTATGGGATGTTACATTGATACAGACAGGACGTCTACCTGCAGGGTGCAGGCAGTTGGAAGGTACAACTCCCTTGAATGGCCTGTCCTGGCAGGTCTGTGCTCTGTGGAGCTCCAGGAGATCTGGGAAGAATCTGTCTGTTATGTTGTATCACCAGTCAGGTTCTTTTTGTGTGCAGAAGGACTAGGTCAGCTTTTATTGATTTTTGGTTGTCTTTGCAGCATGGTGTGGCATTTGAGGCCTTCAGTGTCTTCAAGCCACTCTTGCTCTCTTAGTACCATTGTAACCTGCCCAGTTTTCTAATTTCAACCATTTCACGATTCCCCGGTCACTACAAGACTTGCAGAACATAGAATAGCTGAGCACAATTAATTTCTCATAGAGCTTTCACAGAAAAGGTGCTTTGGAAGTGCTGACTCCTGGAATTGAACATGGTACAGGAATAAATGCAGCTTTCTAACAACTTATATAAAAATGCCCGCTTAGCCATTTATGGAGAAAATTGTTCCTTCTTCTCTGGGCTGCAGTGTAAGAAAAGCACAGCTACCTGAAATCCTTAAATTTGTTACAGTGGAAACAAATGCTTTCCTTGTGAATCACCCTGAAATTTTATATGAATATTTTCCATTCATACCTTTTTTTTCTTATTGAGCTGGAAAGCTGAAAAGTCAGTTGCAACAGGAAAAAATCAAGTATCAGTATGTATGATGCCTCAGTCAAGTTTGTGTTACCAACTTCATTTTTTCTGTTTGTTTTTTGAAGTGATCTAAAACTTTCATGAAGGTCAGTTCTAACAGAGAAAGAAGAATCCCTTTTAAAACGTCATAGATCATACCTGATGCAAGGATAAACTGACAAGGGCATTTCCAAGTAAAACAATTCTTTTGTCTAGGTCAGTTGATGAAAATGCATCTTAAGCAGAGTTTCTCAAAATGGTCAGTGCAACTTTTGTCACGTGTAAGTTTCCTTGCACTTTATTTGTAACAGTGTTGATGAAATTTCTGTAAAAATTAAAACTTTTTGCAAGTAAACTGTTTCATTTAGGAGGGTATCTCATATCCTTCGTAGGAAACAGCTACCTAAGAGCACCTGTAAAGACAGACAAATTCACACTTCCAATTGCCCTTGAGAACTTCATGAATAATGATTGAGGGGTTTATATATATATTTTTTTGGTGACAACTTGTATGGTTTGGCACTTTAAGAAACACTAGGAAAAGAAAAGAGGCCTAAACAAGATCTGAAAAGAAAGGATCCCTAAGGGAAATATCACTCTCCAAATTACTACAGACACACTGTCAGGGGAGTTTCCTGCTGGCACGTGTCACTGGCTGTGCTTTTACCTGCTTGTCACTGAAAAAAAACCATGGGGAGACCCATTAGGTACTTGACTGATAATTTTACCTGGTTTACGAGGAAATTGGGTCCCTCAGCTATGGGAGGTTTTAGGATCTCAAAAGATCCTGTGTCTGCTTAGGTTTCTGAGAACTACAGCGAGCAACAAAACAGTGAACGTACAGCAGAAAGACTGCGCTGTGCACTTTCTTCAAAGTGCAGTTAAGTGCAATGGATCTTAAAGTGAGATATTTTGAACTGCTCTTCAAGGACCATTGGACTAGTCTGGAGTAGTACGTGCAGACATCTTCATTCAGTTGAGCAGCACAGTGACAGCAGGCTACTTGAGCTTGCAATGTTTATGAGAGGTGATAGTAAACCCAGTGAGCAATGAATTATAATTGTCCAGCTGGGATATGATGAAAGCCTTTATGAGAATCTCCCTGTCCAGGTGGGACAGTGTGGGTGGTAACTTGGAGAGATTTGTAAAATGGGAGTATGACAGCTTTACAGTCAGGTTAATACAGGCTTCAAAAGGAATCACAGGGTCAAAAATCACTTCCAGGCTGCAGGCTTTAAAGGCAAAAAGATCTACCATTGAAATGGGCAGTTACAGAAAGAGATAACTAATACGTAGCTATGAAAGGAGAGCCAGTGTTGGATTACTTGGGCTCCAATAACCTTTAAGATAAGATATAATTTAGTGATGCAGATACTATGTCTAGAATTGAATTGTGAGTTATTCCAGTTACTTGATTCTTCAGGTGAATAGTAAAGGAGTAATAAGAGGACAATTTATGAGCTTTTTGAGGGATTGAAATGAGGAGAAGGTAATGTTTTAATACACTGGAACTGGGTAGACTTATAGGGGCTCATACAGAAGAAGCCAGAGGAGCAGTGAGGAGGGAAGATAGGTGAGAAGTTGATGGCACAGGGGTTCTAGCCAAACAGTTTTCACACACCTTGGGAAGAGAGTGTTGAAGAAAGGTTGAGAAGTTTAGGCTGCTGCTTGGGCAGGGGAAACCCAGCAGAGATGTACATTCCATTCATCTGAACGGCTCTTCTAGTGAAAACATTGCTAGACACAAGCACAGCCCAGAAATGGCAAATGATGAATGACTTAGCAAGCTATCTTGCTGGGTATTTAATCTGTGTGGTTATCTAAATAATTTGAAATGCTTCTCTTGGCTTGAGCCAGACAGGGCAAAATGAAGTGCCATGCATAAAACCGTGCGCTATTTCAGCTCTCACATCCCAGCAGGAACCCAACAAGATACAGCTCCATGAAAGGTGATACTATATTAAACTAGCAGTACAAGCTGTATCAAAGTCAGCTCTGAAAGTGGTGTTTTGAAGAAGGCGTTTTAAATCTAGCACTGGCACTTCAGTCACTTGCTGATGTCAGTACAAAACAAATGCTTTGTACAGCTGCTGACTGCGAGGAAGATGAGAGGTTAAACTGGGTTAGCGGAAACGAAAGACGTGCAGTGGAAGAAGTATTGGTCTCAGAATGTTTATGGAATTTATCATTAAATAACAGAAGTGTTTAAATTGGAGGGCCAATTTAAAGCATTCCTTTTTATAATTTTTTCCCCCATTTATGTGAAATTGAAATTATTTACCAAGGTGGACAAGGAAGCATTAATTTCTTCCCCTCTTAAAAAACAACAAAAAAGTAAAGATGATGGCAAATCCGTTTCACCCTCTTAATGTTCAAGCTTTCTGAGCTAGGGCTTGAGCCACCAGTGTGTATTAGAATAATTCTGCTATTCTTACTACAGTTGATTACAGTGCTCTGTTATAAAGGGTGGAGGCACTTGGTCGTTCTCCAAAAAAAGTGAGTAATAATTGACCTAATGTACAGAGCGCATGAATAACATATTCTTTTGGTAAGAAATTTATGTTTTACAGGGTGTGCTAGAGTTCACATCCCTTTTTCACATCTTCCAAAAGATTTTAAAATACTCAGCTGCTCTATTAAATTTCTAATTCAACAAATACTCAAATACAAAGTATGCATTAGATAAAGCTCTTGAGTTGAATCCAAACATTGAAAAATCTTTTAATCTGCCTTGAAAACAGCTGTTTAGAATTTTGAATAGAAATAACAACTTCCTTCAATCTATATCGTTGATGTCTGCTTCACTCTCAAGCTGGGAGGAATTTTCTCTGATGCAAAGTCGTGCTGCTGTCGCAATGATTCAACTATCCTCCAAACACACCAGGAGTGGTGTCCTGGTCCTGTTTGGAGTAAATAGTTGCACTTTCTTTGAATACAATATAATGGAAGAGGGACTTACTTGGAATACCTGACTTGGTTTTGACACTTCAAATGTAGTCTGGAGTGCAGCTTCCCGAGCCCTTACTGACACCTCCCACTACTGAGAAACAGCCACTGTTGTTCATGTTTGTCCGGTGAAGGAATTCTAGATATAAGAATTGTGGTTTTTGGTGTCTGAAATATATTAAATATATTAGATGGGGTTTGTAGATGTGCACTTGCAATGTCTATTCCTTCTTCATAAATATTTGGGTGATCTTATAAAAGGTTATACACTGACTACATTAAATACCACAAATGAAATTTATAGGCAACTGCCCATTTCATTCAAGGAAATACCAACAGAAGTTTAAGAGGGCTAACATTACAATGAACATCAAAAGCAATAATGATTTGCCACTTCTGGTAAACTATTGCTAAAACCCTGCAGAGAATGGCTTACATTTATAATACAACTCTTCGTTTTGCTGTCTCCGGAGGGTAGAACATACATGCATTTCACACACACATGTGCACGTATCAGTGGTATATTCAAACATCTGGGCAATATTTTAAACTCGGAGGTAGAAGTTTTACATTGTTCAGAGGAGTGAAACTTGTCAGTAACTATGGAGGTGATCCAAAACCTACTGACATCAAAGAAGGAGATGTCCAAAGACTTGGGTGGGCTTTGAGTTGGGAGTCAGAGTTAACATGATCGGATCTTGTCAGCCAGGTTTCGAGAAAGTGTGCAAGGTTATTGAGAAACCAGTTAGCTCTGTGCTGTGCAACTACACAATACCACCAGTCAGCACTTTTGGATGGAAGTAAGAAGTGCTCAAAGGCATAAGCCACAAATATGAATGTGTTTGAGCAAAGAAGACTCTTATCTGTGGCTGTAAGGTACAGAGTTTACCACTACATGGAATGGTATTTATTTAACAGCAATTTGGGATTTCAAGACGATGAATAAAAAATATTCTAGTAGAGTAAATAGCAAACAAAAGACATACAGCCAATCTCAGGTTTATAATCTGGTGTGCTCTTTCTTCTGGGCTTATGTGCTGCGTGCACAGTCTGTCCCTGTGGTGTTCTCATTTCCAAAGTGTTTCTTGATGCAGGTGTGTTAGTGTACATTGGTTAACACACAGAGAGGTTTGTATAGGTGTCCTCCAGCGGCCTCTGATGAGGTGCAAGTAGCCCTTTTAAATCCAGAGCAGATCTTTGCATTCATTTTAGTTGGATTTAGGTTATGCTCAGATCTGAGCAGATGTGGAACAGTTCTGGGCCTTCCTTTTTCCATGAGATGGTGTCACTGTGGTGGTTTTTTTTTTTTTTTTTTGGTTAGTTTTTTTATTGTTGTTTGTTTAGTTTTATTTGGGTTGGGATGGTTTTTTTTAAGAAGTCAGTATTGCGTGCAGTTTGTAGTGGTGTGATACTGTTGCAGAGGTGCAGCTGGAGTACCCAGGATGCCAGTATGGAAGATGGAAGCCTCATGAGATGATGGGCACTCAGAGGCTTGCTGCCCCGCAGAGGGGCAGCCTGA
Source organism: Buceros rhinoceros silvestris (assembly GCF_000710305.1). NCBI lineage: Eukaryota > Metazoa > Chordata > Aves > Bucerotiformes > Bucerotidae > Buceros > Buceros rhinoceros. Next base: position 35,621 of record NW_010394685.1, read on the forward strand.
TGCTCACGTGAAAAATACGCAAGATCTCTTTTGTGAACAGGGCTTTTAATCAGCTGTTTCAAAGTTGCTGGTCCAATATCAAGTTCCTAATTAAATGGAATGGTAGAAAGAAAGAGATCAGCATGCTGCCAGGCAAGAGTTCCGAGCCAGTGGTTATCCCATTTCAAACGTGTGGGCTGAATTACATTATCTTTATAATTTAGGCTTACAGTATATTCACACACTAGTAAAAAAATTTGTATGTAAGGGCAGTTTAACCACTGCAAGCTTATTTTATTTTGTAATAGACTAAACTATTTGATGCTTTAAAAACATTTTTCTAGTGCAAATATTATTTATCACAAGTGTAGTTGAAATCTGAAGGTTAATTATTAAAATAGATGTTCAGGCATTTGCCCAACCAGAATAATGTGGATAAAACTCATTGTTTCCAGGAGAAATCTTACTTATCTTTTGGATGTATTGCAAAATACTGATAATCAGGGGAAAGTTTTCAGCAAAAGTGTCTTAAATTATGAGCTTTCTACTGGTTTATGGGGATTTTTTTTTTAAGCCACCTACGAGTTTTCCCACAGTGCTGGTTTACAAGCAGCTGAAGCTTCAGACACCACCCAAAGCAGTCTGCTGTTCCACTGACATTGCTGGGAGTGATGCACATGTGTATTGGTGACCACCTAAATTCCTAAATGTACTCGTTCTATTAAAAATTTAAAGAAAGTATTTCCTATATTTTTAAGTACAAGTTTAAATTGGCACTGTAATTGCTAAACCTTGCAGCTTAGGCAGATGCCAGAACTCCCACAGAGGAACTTTAAACTGCATTATGCCATACTCCATACACTTACCCTCTTAACTCTTTGCTGCTCCCCAGCAGCAGATGGGAGCTCCTTCCTGCTTCCTTTTCTCTCTCTTCTCTTACGTGCTGCGGGAATCCCAGGGTGCTGCCTGTCGTACCATTCGCACTCAGTCCCAAGCAGTGTTTAATACCTAAGTATCCTCTGTCTTAGCTGTGAATCTGCTTTTGGCTTGAGGGAGCTAGGGGAGCTGAACTGGATTTCTAGCTTCCCAACGGCTTAATACTTCATTCGGACCGAGTGAAGTTAAAAGGGAAAAGATACGCAAGGGTTTCAGTGGTGTGGAACGGATCTTGTATCCAGAAGGGTAAGGTAAGCATTGAGACATTGTTTACACGTGAATTACCTCACTTCTGTTCTTTCCATGAGTCCTGATTTCTTGACAGGACCACCACTTAACCTCAGTACCTGCTTTGTGTGATGCTGAGTTACAGCAGGAGGGCTTGTGGGGGAGATAAAAATGAACAGGATGCACTTAACAGTCTAGTGACTGTGAATTAGAGCTTGTTCTTCTCTGCAATAATTTAAACCTATATCTTTTACCTCTCCTTTGTTTTCTTTTTTTGAAAGATGATCTTTAAATCTAAAGGTGGGAGCACAATGAGGCCTTACCATGGTTTATTCTGTTCCAATCAATTGTTCAGTTGTTGTTCTCCCAGAGTAAAAAATATTTCAGAAGACAACAAAAGTATTTACTGTGTATAGAAATCCATTAGCTATAGTTTTAAATTTCTCTTTACTCGATAAACTTAATTTTATTTCTTTGAGGTGGATAGATGAGAGCTGCCTAATTCAACAGATAAGCAGTAAGTTGTCAGTGCTGGATTAGGTCATTTTGCACGTGGCTTGTAACCCCTCTTTTTTTATCTTATCTCCTCATTTATCACTTGCTTGCTGTTTGTTTTTTCTGATTTAGGATTACGACATTGAACTATGCAAATAATACCGGGATACGTAATTTGTACCTTACAAGCTTGAAAATATCGAAGCGGGAAAAGAATAAGGAAATCAACTGTATAGATGGGAAGAAAATGTCTTTTGGGAAAATGCATGGTTAACAGCTACAATTTCTGTAACTTGTTAATTCATATTTGGTCACCCAGTGATAGTATTGGATAGTAATTCAGAGGTGGAATGCTGTGGTCTGCTGTGTCACTGAGATGCTTATCATGTTGCTGGGACATGCAGGCATCTTTTTGCTTCTTGGAGCACGAAGGTGAGCACTGCTAATGCCTGTTACCCCCTGCAAAGCGCGGTGCTTGCTGCAGGTCACCCAGCTCCTGGGTGAGCCGGGACTGCTCCCTCTCTACTCGATAGGCAGATTCCTCTCCCAGGTGGCTTTGGCTGGCTGGGTGCTCTCTACTAGCTGGCTCTCTGGACTGCCGTTTTAACTAGTTAGTTGGCTGGCCTGTCCTGGCAAACCTCCCTCTCCTGGTTGGCTGGCGAAGCTCTGGGGGCTGGCCAGCCTTTTTCTTCCCTTCCCGTTCCTTTCCTCCCCTTCTCACACATGGTGTCTGCTGTCTCCCACTGTTTATCTCTCCATGTCTCTGTGCCTCCCACTCATTTGTTAGATTTGCTTTGATCCATCCCGTCTTTGCTGCCTTCCTGTTTTTCTTCCCTCTGCTCTTTTGCTGCTTTGCTTTTTTGTATCTTTGTTTCCTTCACACTTGTTCCCTGAAGGCTTTCTGCTCTGGCGTTCCCCTACCTACAGGCAGCATGCATCTTTTCCAGAGCTTGCTGTCTCACTCTTCTCCGTTCGTCTGGTCTAACAACCACGTTGTTTGAAACAGTTCCTAACAGAACACAGATTAGTGTTATAGGTTGGAGAAAGGGTTGTTTATCACCTTTTATTTCCTGTAGGCATTTTTGTAAGTTCCTTTATAGATCTCGTCTGTGCTTATGTAGAAATGCCTGTGATAAAATCCCAACTGAAGCACTTTATTGTGCTTCTGTGTCATCTTTCCCATAACTGTGGATTATCAGGGATCTGTCTATTCTCTGTAACTCACTGTCATCTCCCTTAGGACTCTTAGAAATGTCACAACTCGCTGTTTTAATCCAGACATTGCAATTATAACGATAGTCTCACAAACACTTCATTATGTTCATGGGGAATAAGTACTTTTGGGTGATCACAATGATGGGAAAGGAAGTGCAGAGAACTCATGGCAGTTGACAATTTGCTGCTAAAGACCCCGTGAGAGAAGGCATAAAATTCTGTGGCCATTCTTCTCCTGCTTATTTCAGTCTTTGTTCCAGAGTCCTTATTCAGACACAGTTCCTGCCGATGCTAACTGAAGTTTTGTCTGAGTTAGGACTCGAGAAATAGACCTCTGTTGTTAGATGCCTTAATGTATTTAATGGCATCTGTGGTTAAAAACCCTGTAAATATCTATACTTATTGTCCCTGTTTGGTTCAAACCTTATTTTCTAAGCAATTCTTTTGCTCTTTCTCTCTGCACGGCCAATGTTTTTGTTCTCCCTAATTATGGGGTACCTAATATCATAAATGACTCTAAATACTGATTAACAAGTCAGTCCCTAATGGTAACTACACAACCGTGTCAACTGGAAAATACTTTCATCCCCCTGTATGTGTGTTTTCCTTTCATGACAGAAATATGAATCCCATGTAGGAGGGTATCGTTCCCATGTAGCAGCCCATTCCCTGCAAGTGAATATCATCTGTCCTCCTCTAAGATTTTAAAAGTTTTTTGATTGCTTTTACACATGTGTATCTAGTATAGATATATTCCTGAAAAAAAAAAATCGTTCATAGCATCTATTGAGTTGGAAAATTAATTAGACGACCTAATTGATTGTGCATGAGTTCCTCTGCGGAATGTGTTCTGCTGCTGTTGCACTCACCCAACACAGAAAATCTCAGGAGCTAATTCCTCTGGTCTTTTACTAGAAACTGACAATTAACTGAACATTAAAAAAAAGCCAAAACCTCAATGAATAAACCTTGAAGAGTCTTAACACAACAAATATTACATAAAAGATCTTATTTTATTACAGTAATGCCAAAAGGCCCGGACTCAGCTTGAGGCTCCCTTTATCTTTCACAAAACACACAAGTCTGTGTCCCAAAGGCTGTGTATCTGAAGAGAAAAAAACCCCAACAGCATCCAGAAACATTGGCAGCCCCGTGTTACATGTGGGGAGCTAATATACAGGGAGATTAAGTCACTTGTGTGAGGATGTACAGGGAGTCTGCAGCGGAATCTGAAACTGAACCCAGGTCACCTCAGTCCCAGCCAAGTGTCTCAACCACAAGACTATCCCTCCTTTTCAGTATGTCAGTGTAGAAAGGAGGCCAAAAAGCAGTTTCCATCGTTTGTACACAGCATTTTGTAAGGCTGTGAAGTATTATGTACTAGACAGGCATCTGGATCAAGAGCAGTTTCCGCAGATGCTTTTATCTGTAAACAGAAGCAAAGCCTGTAAGAGCTTAGTAAATTTTACATAAATTATTATTTTATCTATAAATAACGTAGTTTAATCTATAAATGCTATACTTAATTTCAAGGCATTTTAATGATTTTTTTTTAAAATGGAAAATGTGTTTAAAGGACTTCTGTGTTCTGTGGCTCTCTGATTTTCATATGTTTGAGGCTCTGGCACTGCTCGTATATCATCATGCATTAGCAGCGATGCGTAGCTACGCCAAGCACGTTACACCATGCGGTGTAAACCGAGAAAGGGGGGCTCAGGTTGCGTGACAGGCTAATGCACCCATGTTACTCGAAGGTTAAGTACTCCTGTGTTGGGAGTTAGTGAGGCTTGCAGCTTGCTGACCTAAATCTGATTGATTCCTATTATGTTGAGTATTTACTTTTTTGGAGAGCCTCTGTATAGCCATGTAACAAAACTTCTTTAATCTTTTGTTTCCCAAATGGAAGGGGGGGGAAAAAAAAGGTGTATGTGCAGATGTATATGGATTATATCCATCATCCTTCTTCAACTGGGATCTCCCATTTTTGTATGAAATCAGCATGACTCTGTTGAAGTATACAAAGAACTGGCCAGAGCTGTTTGTTCCCCTCAGTGCCCTAGCTAGCTATTCACAGACACCTGGCTCATTTGATGAACCCCCGGTTCCTTTCTCCCACATCCCCCAAATAAAAATTACTTATCTGGTTTTCACTGTTTTGGAGCACCACCTTTATGGGCTCCATTAATTGAAACCATTAATTCCAGATGTTCTGTGCATTTACACAAATAAAGTTCAGTGATTGTTCTGGCAAAAAATAAAAAAAAATCAGCTTTGAAGGACCGCTGGGATTTATGCAGCATGGAGGTGAGAGAAAACTTGTTTTTTCAATCCAGAATCTCTAAAATAAGTAGTGAGAAATCGTCCAAAACTGTGCTGTGATCAGTGTAATGGACCATTCAGTACAAACTATGGTTTCCAAGATTCTGATGTGCTGTTCTCCATAAGCACGTAATTAGTAAAATACAATTGGATTGTGTCACTTCTGGTTGAGCCAGCATGGCCCAGCTTTTGGAAAGACGCCTCTGAAGCTGGGTGGATCTCTCTCTTCCCCTCACCCCTCAAGTGCTGGCTGTTTTCTCCATGTGGGTGTGTGTATGCACAGTCACAGGCAACGGGATTCCCCCCACTGAACTGTCATTCTCTCATTACAGTCAGTGAGACTAAACCTTCGCTTGCAGCTGGGACCTGGACTTCACGCTGGATGTCCGTGTCTGGGCGCCTGCAAAACCAACATGTCCTGTTTAATAGGGAGGAAACAGCAATCTGTTGGGATTTCAGTCTCGGAGCTTGCATGTTCACGGTCCAGACACTCAGGCTGGTGACCGTCCCCAAGTTCTAATGATTTGCCCCATGTGTGGAGGCCAATGGAATCTTAGGACTTGACATTTCCATCAGTTAAGTAGAACAGATGCCAGTTCCAGTGCTGAGGTAGGAATGGGTTTGCAATACCTGTTACACTGCCATAATGTATATGCACCAAATGTGACAAATAGGAAAAGGCCAAAGGCATCAGCATATGTGCTGAGGATGTGGAGTTGCTCGTGTTTTGAGTTAAAGCACAAAAAGTTTCCCGTATTTGCCTAGAGTCTTCATGGTAGTTGAAATCTTTTAGAAAGACTCACAATGGTTCTCAACTAATATTGTAAGTTAAAAGATAAAATGTTCTCTACATTACATCACAGTAAAGACCTTTCACTCTTCTTGCCTGCAGCGTGCAAGTAAGAAGAAAACTTGACCCTAAGTTTGATAATTGCCTGTGGATTCTTCTTCTTCTTCCTTTTTTTTTTTTTTTTTTTTTTTTTTTTTTTTTTTTTTTTTTTTTTTTTAAGATACTTAATGATGATTGGTTCTGTACTCTCACTGCTTCGCTGCTTGGGAAGATCAGGCTTTTCATGTGGTTTTAACAAAAAATATTTAATTGACAGTTGTCATAAATAGTTTCTATAATCCTTAGATGAAAGAGGCAGAAAGTCCTCAGACCTGAGGACAGTCATTCATGTAATGAATGACATGAGTGTTAGCATTTCATGTACTTTATATTGGTGGGTGTAATATATATGTATTTACTAAAATTATACTTGCATAGTTGAAGACAGTTGCGAGTCTAGGTTAGATCACTCGCCTTCTTGGATATAGATATTTTCTACTTCTAGCGATAGGTGTTGAATACATGAGATAATTCCGGAATTATGGCATGTATTCTGTAACATTTCAACAGAGATACCATCAGCCTTACTGAGATTTAAGTAGTGTATGGTTTTACTGTCTTTATTTTTGGACCACGGTCTTAATGCAAATCCCATATATGTGGTTATGCAAAACGAGCCAAATTCTGATCGTGATTACACTGGTGTGCACACAGAGTGATGCCACAGTTTTGTTGAGGAAGGAAGCTGATCGTGTAAGACTGAGGGTTGCATGGTATTTCAATTAAGTAGTTGATGTGTTTCACCGCAGAGTTATAGGTGAGATATTAGTGTCTGGAGCAATTTATGTGTGTTATTGACTTAAATTTGTAAGAGTTTCTGAGATTTGTTTCGGGGGTTACTGTGCAGTCATGAAAATAAATAATTGTTAAAATATTTCCGTGAAAATCAGAACACTGTATGTTGTCATTGTTTTTCTGATACTTGTGTCTTTTTAGCTGACTGTTTACAACATAAAACTGTTACAACTTTGCTCGAAAAGAACAGTATTACAGTATTCCAAAGTCTTCAGGCTAGTAAAAAAAAATTCAGTATTTACATCATATCAAATCTGTCATCATTAAAAATACAAGCATATGAGGAAAACTGACAGTACAAAAACCTGGGCAAGCGCCTGGCTGAAGTAATTTGGCCAGGCAGCTGTCTGCCATGAAGAGAAGAGCCTTTACAGGAACGTGATCTGTGTACCCTTTGCCTTGGTTTGGTGGAAGTTTTCCACTGCTGTAACTCCTCAGGAGCGCTGGTCCTTTTGGGTTATGGCAGAGAGGGAGCTTGCTTAGGACAAGCCAGATGATTCCTGACAGCTGTTATAAAGGAGTAAGAAGAAATTGTTGATTGCTCTAATTACCTGGTTAAAGGGCTGCCAGGACTACAGAAATTCTGCGCTCTGTAAGGGCCACAAAAGTTATTTGTCCATGTGCCGCTATGAAAATAAGTACTTACCAACACCCTAAACATCTTTATTACACTGACTGCCTTCCCGTTAAGTGATCCACACTGAAAGCGACTGGGGTTCTCCCCATCCCTGCTGTACATTCACTCACTGTATTTCGCTTAGCTTGAGCAGTGAAATTGGCTCCCTTCCTCTCTCTTGCTTCCCCTTTTTATTTATAACCCATTTTCTCTTCTGGACTGAGTTTCATTCCAGTGCTCTGCAATTGTATTGTATTTCATGACACTGCAGAGGAACGTTTATATTTCAGGAAAAAAAAAGGTTATTTCTAATGCGTTGTACCACTCCCTGTCCTTAGTAAATGTGAGCAATATCTCTTTAAATGCTGAGTATTGCATTGTCTGAAAACATTTTCCCTTTCTTTGTCTGTTGGTCTATTTAATGTACTGTAAGTCACTGGGATCTATTTTTCTTACACAGTTTGCACTACTTTTGGATAGGCTCAGTGATTTTATAGTCAGTGTCTTCTGGAGCCAAAGAGGAAAAAAAATATCCAGAGCTTGTCTACCAGCTTTGTCTTTACCTTGCTATTTAATGGTTAATACTTTGTGGTATGTTAAGAGAGTTTCTATAACGTGGCACTTCTTAAGAACTCTTTTTTAAAAGTAGTAATAAACTTCAGCCAACTTGTTCTTTTTGAGTGAAACTTCCAGAGTTCTTCAATTGAATCCATTCTCCTTAATAATCATCTGGTCTTGACAATAAATATGTCACCAAAGCTAGTTCCTTTTTTCAAAAAGAGAGATGGAAATCGACTCACAATTTTATTTCCTTGTTGCTAGCCTGTGAAAGAAATTTGAAAAATTAAAATCTGCAAAGAAACGTTCTTTTGTAGCTTCTACAGCAAAGTAGGGTGGGATAGAGTTTGTCAGGTAACTGATTATTCAGAAATGAGAAGTTATTCTGCATTTAGCTGCATTGCTTACTGTTTTCTTCATCATGGAAAAGACTAAAATGTGGTAACAATTTTCTCTATTTGGACTGCTGCCGCACATAATTGGGAACAACAGAGCTAAAGCCTTGATTTTGGTGAAATGCTTAGTCTGCGTGTTGGATTAAAATGTGTGCAACAAATCACTCCAATTCTGTAATAATTTTTGAACATTATTTTTTTATTTTATTACTGTAATGTTATTACTTTTCAGTTACAGACTTCAAGAACTGGGTCAGTTGCAAGAACAAAATTGGCATGAAAATAGTTGTATATTTGTTCTGGAAAATGGATTGCCAAAATACTTTTGAAAAGGGTCAGCTTGAATTGTTCCGTACATTAAATGCAAATGATAATGTTAGCCTCGCATGGTTAGTAACCTGTTATTTAAAAGACCTGTTCTTTAACCAGTATCCTAGGAAGATAATATTTGCTAGATAGACATGTTAAACAGATCATCTGTGCCGAAATGGATTTGTGAAACAGCTTACAGAATGGAAAATAAATCTAAGCTGAAGTGTGCCAGCAAGTCAATATATGAGAACAATTCGCAACAAGCAAAGGTGAAGAAGACATGCAGAAATGGGGTCATCAGAATCAGGAATTAGAGGATAATATTCCTGGGGCTGTAATAGATGAGGCAGCAACAAACTTTTGTGGCTGACTATACAGAATAAAGAGTTGCGAAGTGGAAGTTATTTATTGCAAGTGTTAGATATACTTCCATGGATGTCTTTTTACTCTCGTTAAAACGAGAGGCAACTTGGAGCTGTGATCTGTCCACAGCACAGCTGTGGTATTTTGAGACGTTTTTGCTGCCAGATTCGTACCCCTGCCAGAAGCAGTGCCTGAATGGTTGTGCTCTGAGTGCCTAGTTCCAGTGACACCTTAGCGCTGGCCAGGGTTAAAGCTCAGCAATTTGAGCTCTGGGCTGTGCTGTGTGCTGGAGCAGCTGGGAAGGGGTCTTGTTGATACGTGAAGCTGTCTCTGGCACTGGAAGAGAGAGACAGAAGTGGCACGGTGATCATTTCTTCACGTAACTACAGCTAAACCTACCTAACCTCATTGGTAAGAAGTGTTAGACATAGTAGGAAATAAGTTTTGAAATATTTACGAAGTTTTGTTTTCTTTCCTTCTGAACACTCTCTGATATCTTTGCCATGTACTTTCCAGCGATGACACATTGGGATCTGACTGGGTTGAGTAATGGTGTCTGGCTGAGGGGAGAGAGGACAGGGAGTGCTTAACAGTGAGTAATTATTTAAGGAAATGGCCTGCGTGGAAAAAAGTGTGTTTTGATTTGGTGCATTTATCAACTGGCATTTCAGTGTCACCTGTGGATGGAGAGTTATTGTGTCTGAGTTTTTAAATGGTTGGAAGTCAGTGCGTTGAGCTAACATGGGAATGTTGTGTTGTGTGTCTGGTCTTGATTGAGTTCAGAGAGCGAGATGTGCAACACGTTCCCTGTTAGGAAAGATGGAGGCAAATAATAGTTATCCCACGGGTTTCTGAGCGTGGTCATTCGCTTCTCTGACCAGTCCTGTATGCCAAGCATGATTTCACGATAGCCTAGAAGCAACTGCAAGGAACATTTTGCAAGTGAAATTGGAGTTACAAGTGCATTGTCCTTCCCTGTTTCGCTGGTACAGGGACTCACACCGCTTTGCATTAATCCTTTGGCAGAGGTATGTGTGTAAAGCATTCTGCTGTTCTCTCTGTCCTTATCAGGAGATTTTAGTATGTCTGAACATACCTAGAATTTGGAAATTGAGCCTGAAATGCTAAACCTTTGTGTTCTGTAAGTCTGTGGTATGTTGATGCTTCCTGCTATAGTCAGCTTGGTCACACCATGGTCTTGTGTCAGTTCTGAGACACTGTAATTCTTAAAATTTTACTGCAAAAAATCTTATATCCTGAAATGAGGCACATGGTGTTTACCTCCATCATCTTTAACTGTCTTGCTCACTTCTCCGAAGAGAGTGAAATGATTGCAGTCCAGTGAAACGTACAGTGATGGAACCTGGAACAGAGAGAGGTGTCGTGTGGTTCCCAGTCCTGTCAAGAAACATGGCTTTCGCAAAGAATGGAAATTTTAAGAGTTGGCGTTTCTTATCATATCCGTGCTGTCAGTGTCACCATGTATTTCGTATTTTAGATCAGAATATCTGATACACATTTCTTCCATTCTTGGTTTTTAAACTGGGGAGAAGTGACAGGAGTGCTCTTGGTGCAAGCACACCTGACTTAGCTTAGGTGAGTACGGTTGTGTGTGAGCATTTTAAGGATTCATTTAAGATTCTTCATTTCTGGCTCAGTGAAAGCTAGTTTTTTTAAAACACTGTCTTTATCCCACAACGAATCCTCCAAACAGCAGAAAGAGAATCTTTGCTAGGCAGGAAAGTAAGCTGTAGTAAAAATCAGCTTTCAGGTACTTCACTTGCCTTAGAAGCAGCCATTTCTGACCTTTCTTTCATTATTTGTATGATAATGGAATATTCTTTTCTTACCCTTTTCCCCTGTACCATAGAAAGGGAAAGTTGCCGGTTTGCGTTGCTGAGGGTGGTTTCAGTTACACAGCAGTCTCGGCCGCCTTTGGGGGGTCGTGCAGAATTTACCCCTGTGAAGTGGCAGCAGCTCGGAGGAGTGCTTCCTCCCTCTAAGCTACGTTCTGGGGTAGCTGCTCAGCCAGGGTGCAGCACAAGGTCCTGGGTGAGCTGTGCATGCTGTCTGCTGAGGACTGGAAAACCAACACTCATATTATCATCTTCCATTTCTTTATGATGCCAAGAGATGGCATTTTCCTGCTCTCAGTAGTGAGGTCTCGATCATGGTAATGCAAGTGCTGCTTTACTGAGGTCCCATCCCATTCAGATTCCATTTATTTTAACAGGTGTTGAGGAGTCTGTCAAGCTCCCTAACAGATGGTCATCTGTTTACAAAATCAGGCTGTTAGTTTGAAAGGTCAAGAACTCTTTACAGGAGACGTGTATATATATATATACACACACACACATATATACATATATAAAGATATATTTTTATATTTTTAACTGTGTTTTTATCTTAAAAACTGTGTTGTGCTTGAGAACAAACAGAGGTTAACATGAATTGAGGGCTTAAGATGTGTATCTGGTGTCAAAAATCTTGCATTATCCTGGTGCTCAGAGTCTCTTTGGTGCTGTCCAGCATTACTTGGAACAATTATCATTATTTATTGCTGTGCTTGGCTTTGATCAAAGCCTGCCAGAACAGCATGTTTCAGCAGCCTCTCTGGTGCTTTTAGGAACATAAAGGATCTTTTGAGAAGATAACTAAAATGATTTGATGAATGTGGCTGAAACAGGAACAAGCTCTAGATCAAAACGCGGCTGTTTTTGCATGGTATAAACCAGCCTCGTTCTATTGTCTGCTCGCTCTTTTTGAAAGAATATGATCTTAATGTGGTTTTACAGTTTCTCCCACCTTCTCAGTTGTCTGAGTCTCCCTGTGGAATAATTCATTATCAAACCAGCTAAGAAGTAGGTGAAGAAGCAGATAAAGTTGTTAGACAACTGAGACTAATGCCTTACTGAAAGCTGCTTTCACTTGCCGAAATTTGCATTAGAAATGACTTAAAACATTTGAATTAGCAGTTGCGCATCTTTAAAAAAATCATTTTAGTAAAATAATTTCAAGTCTCAACTTTCTTCAGTGCAAATGACATTGCCTCTGGAAAAAAACCCAAACCAACCATGTAATAGCTTTTCTGGCTACATTTTTCCCCTTTCTTTTCACCTCCTTGACTGATCACTTGGAACCTGGTGTTTGAGCTTTAGTCATTGAAGTAGTTTGAGTAACTGCAAGTGATATGAGCGTATAACGAAACTTTGTTGTTACAAAATAAAGACTGGGGTTTAAGCTCGTATCCTAAGTCAGTGCCTTGTAGCACAGGCCCTGGGGCTTATTGCATCTTCTGAAATCAGCGTAATTCAAAAAACCAAACACCTTCAAGGAAAATGGTGTGGCTCAAGGAGATCTCTTTACATGCGACACCACTCTCTTTTCATTTTGCCATCGTATTAGTGAAATTCTATTTCCTTCTCAAAGGCCTTCATCTTGCAATGTGTCAAAAAATCTGAAACTCACTAGTAAGAATGCTTTCATTTTAGACCTCTTTTTATAAAAAACCCCAGAAATGTGGATTTCTCTGTGGCTGTAGGTCAGTGTGTAAATCAAAATGATCTTTTTCTTCAGCATTTTTTGACATTTAGAATTTTCCATTAAGAACGTAAAAGAAAATCTTACTTCTGAAAAGGTGAGAGATCGTATTTGAGAAAACAGAAGGAAAGCTGTACTCACCAGAATTATTAAAAATTAGTGTTAAGAACAAAATTTATCAAGGCAAAGGATTAGGTGAAAATAAACTCTGTATTTCTCCGTACTATTCTTCTTGGATAAGAACAAATAGGAGCTGGATTTGCTTGGTTTTGAGTGCATTATCTGACCTACTTCTTGTTACTGAAACCTTGCAGAAAGATTTGCGCAATTATAAAGTTAACTTCATAGGGATCACCATATTTTTAAGTAATATTACCATTGCTAAGTCATTTATAGTTTGAAAGCAAACAATTGTAAATGCTGACCCATTCATATTCCACCATAAAATACAAGATGGGTTATTCACTACTGTCTGATGTGTGCTTCCCACTGCAACAGAGAACAAAATTACTCTCTTCTAAGCCATCTATTTATAAACGGCATAGGAACAATCTACAATGAGGGGTTTCATTCTGAGGAGGTACAGTGGGAATTTCCTGTTGCCGATACAAAACTGTGATGATTCTAAAGAAATTGTCATCTATTGTTTTAATATTAGGAGTTCTAATATTGGGGGTTTTGCATACAGTAGAGTATATATTCTCATTTTGTTTAAGGGCAAAGAAGAGATCTTTGGAACTAAAATTTTTAAATTGATAGATAAAATTGATCATGATTTGTTTGTATTAATGTTTGTGTTGAAGGAATAGGATGAAGCTAGTAATATTTGGGTTTATACTTTGTGTCTCCAAAGCTGCAGCTGTACAATGAGAAGGAAGGCAGTGTAAATATTAGCTAAAGCAAAACAAGCCTCTCTAACTAGGAAAAGGAAAACAGGTACAAAACTGCTTAAAAATGGGAAAAGAACTTGATAGAAGCTGTAGTGTAGAAAATTAACATGGGAATCAAAGAGAATAATGAGAAATACCATGCCAAAAAAAGTTAAGGGGGTGAAAAGGAATTAAGTAAGCAAAAGATATGAACAGAGATTCTGACCCATTTCATGGTGTGACTGGCAGAATTGCTGGGAAGAGGAGGGAGAAGTGTTCAGTAAATGTAGCTCTACTGTTTGGAGGGGATAGGACAGAAATTTCGTATTTGCAATCCGATAGCATTTAAGGGTGACATTATAGTATTTGCATTTACACATTATTATACAGCTAACCAGGGAGGCTGAAAAGAGCTAGCTAAAGAGTTCTGATATCATACACATTAATTCTCCATAAATCTGCAAGTACAGGACAAATTTCCAGAGGCTGGAAGAAAATTATTGTTCCAATATTTTAAAAGGAAAAGAGGTGATGTGGGTGATTATAGCTCTGTTAAACAGGCAAACGATAGAATAGCAATTATAGGTTGTAATATATAGTTAATGAAGAGTAGATGGTATTTAGTGTCGTTTAGTACAAGTGTGTCTTTCAGACTAACGATACTCTTTCTGAGATCATGTTTAATTGCTGAAGATAATACAGCACTACTGTATATCTTACAGGACTATTTACTATATCATAAAGTGGCTTAATTAGTCAGCAGAATTATAGCATATGGACACAGCATCCCTGGCTTGGGCTGAAGATTAGTTAAATGATAGGTTCCAGGGTGCACCTGGTGTGGGGAGATGGGGCAGGCATCTGTTCTTCTGCCCTGTTTAACACTTTTAATCAATGGTTTAGTAGAAACATACTCTTGTTAACGAAGTTTGGAAGTGTCATGAAAATTGGAGGAATTTATAATGTCATGACTGTAATAAGGCAGTCTGGATTACTTCGTGACCTTGGCTGAGGCACCTGGTAGCTATTTCAGTACAGACAAAGATCAGGTTCATAATTTGCTGGCTGTGCTTACAAGATGCTGGACTCTGTCCTGGTGCGCCATAACAGGCAAACATTTTCGAGTTGCTTGTGAAGAACTAACTGGAGCATGCACCCCGGATGCACAGGAGACAGCAGGTGTTGGCAAAACCACTGTTTGGCTTTTGCCCTTGGAGGAAGGAATAAAATAAAGCCTACTAATATTTTATTAACATCTTAGTTTAATTCTTTCTGTTGGCTAAGTGGCCTGTCCTACCATAAACAAATCAAAGCAGATGTGTTCCACGTGCCCTCCGTTCAGCTGTAGGCAAAGCTTACCCACATATCTGGTGCAGTGTGTGCCCGAGTAACGGTGAAAACTGTCCTCCAAAAACTTCCTGCAGTCTGTATTTTCTTCGCTTGGGACTCAGTTGAGAAGAACACTTGTAGAAATAAACATATCCTGACTTTTTTGTCAGTATTATTTTAATTAATGCACTGAATATTTGAAACAAACTGATGAAAAGACCTCCCAAAGAGTGTTAGTAGAGATTAAACCACGCAGCAAAGGGGACCTACAGAATCATAAGTATATAGTACTCCTGGTAAAATATTTATAGAGACTTCAATGAGAAGATTTGAGGAAAATCCGCTGCAGAACACTGCTAAGTGAGACTGTTGGGCTGGTGGGCAATTTGTGTGCAGAAGACTTGCCTAAATACGGTGTTGCTGTCCTTTATTGCAAGTTTTGTTGTGTATTTTTATGGTGGTGTTGATTTGGTTTCCTGTCTTTGGCGCAGATTACAGGACCGGCCCTTGCTTCACGTTGGTAACCAACCAGATGTGCCAGGGACAGCTCAGTGGAATAGTCTGCACAAAAACCCTTTGCTGTGCAACGGTTGGGAGAGCGTGGGGCCACCCCTGTGAGATGTGTCCTGCCCAGCCACATCCCTGCCGCCGCGGCTTCATTCCAAACATTCGATCTGGGGCCTGTCAAGGTAAGTTAGCAGCAAAGCTTCCCCAAAAGCTGCTGAAATTGTTACTGGATTAATCTTAATTGAGTTACACTGCTGTGAATAACCTGTCCTAAGCCATTCTCAGCTATATGTGTGAAGAATGGAAAAACGTTGTCAGATGCATTACTTCATGATTCAGTGAGTGCCTGATGTTCAAGTGAGTACATTAGAAACTTAGGTCATGTGAGAGCAGCCAGCATTTTAATGAATTTCTCACTGCCAGCAGCCCTTTCCCTTGGTTCTGGAATGGTGTTTTTCTGAGTGTACCATTCAGTCATTCCACGGAGGAGTTTCTTCTGCTTCCGAGAGCACTCAAAACATGCAAAAATCAATATGTGGCAATACTGCTCCTTTTATCTGGTGTGGGATTTTTTAGCTGAGATTTGTTGATTTTGGATTCATCTTGGGTGTCCTATCTCTTAAACTGCAATGCTTTGACCTGGAGAAAAGTGCCTGTCATGCCGTTTGAAATGCCCTGTTATAGATTTTTATACAGTTTTGGAAATGCATTTGCATTTGTTTCAAATCGCGAAATCTACCCAGATGTTGCTTGCTTCTTTCAGATCATGCCTTGCCATAGAAAGTCCTTACACTGTTTTTGGCTTTTATTCTAATACTTCCAGCTGTATAAATTCTTTTATTGTCTGGATGTCTGGCAGGAAACAGGAGAAAGTTAACAGGGGCAGCTATGTATTAAACTGATGTGGATTATACATTCCCAGGGCCATATCTTCGGGGCTAGTTTATTTCTATTTGTCTAACATCTTCTAATAAGTTACAATAATTTTGAAAATAGGGGTGATAAAGATTATAAATCTGAGTACTTTCATTTAATCATCAAATGCCTATGAAGGACTTCAAGGCATTCCATTGCATTAAAAATGTAGATATCCTCTGTCCCAGGCCAAGCCCTGGTTGGTGCCTGCAGACTGCTGAACTCCGAGATGGGCATGTTTGTGTATGCTGCATGATGTGCACGTATTTGACCTCAGCCATTCCATCCCCCCTCTCACTGTAAGGGCCAGAACTAAATTGTGCAGAAATCTGTGAATCAAGGTTCTGGACACTTCTGAAATTTTATGTGCATAAATATGTGGCCCACGCCCCTGAACTCATGCCACACCTAGTTATAGACCTCTTGTTTGTGTCACAGAATAGCTGCAGTGACCTCTCCAGAGGGTTTGTGCAGTTTGGAATAATGCTGCTTCTGCTTGCTGCACATTTCTTAGCATGCAGCTACATTTATGCTAATCTGTATGTGGTGCCAACACAGTTTTGGCCCTGCGTGTTTGACTTGTGCTTTCCAGTTTTCCTTTCTCTTGTAATGTGTTCATAATTTCAACAGATCTGCTATGGAACCACTTACTAGCTTTCTTTTTCTCGCAATTGTACTAAATCCAGTCCTTTTGAAATCAGATAACATCCATTCAGACAGAAGACGTTTCAGGGATTTCACATCCATACTCAATCTAAATAAAGTAAAGCAGGTTAAATAAAATCCAGGTTCTCTGAAGAGAAAAAGGAACTTTATTCCTGTGTGGAGAAGTCAGAAAAAATAAAATGGAGGGGAGGACAAGGTTATTTTAAAAAGTAAACAGACTATCACTGCCCACAGTTTAACTTTGTCTGTCTGGCCGAAAGTTAGATTAATATCACAGCTGAGATTTTTGAAGATACAAAGGAGGAAAATGAAAGCCAAAAGGTGGGATTTTGAATCAGACATCATGACTCAGGAGCATGACTTCTATTTTCTTAATTTTTTTTTTTTAAGTCAGTACAGAGCCGTGGAGTCTGGCTGATTCCTGTTTTAAGAGCACAGCGTGTTGCTCTAGCTGAAGTCCCAGCAGCAGTGTGACTGTGTGGAGGGTGCCGGCGCTGTGCTAGGTCGCTGTGTCCCCCAGCACGGCGGTTAGCTCAGGCACAGCACTGCTCTGGCTCTGCTGCTGCACCCCCCGACCCGCTTCAGTTGGCCCAAGGATCTTTACGTAACGCTCTGCAACGTGGTACAGATATGCCCCTTGGCGTTCCTGAAACTTCCTACTCGTGGCTCCCAGGGAAATTGCCTCTTGGCCTTTTGTTCAGACTGTAATACTCTGCTTTTCAGACTACGAGACACATTACAGCTGGCTCTCTGGGTTCTATAAAGGGAGATTTGAAGGAGTCATCTCCTTCAGCTTGTGTCCCTGCGCTGAAACCGATCCTAGCGCGAGGCCCCAGAATTCAGGAAACCGGGTGTTACCAGCAGCAGCTGGTACTCTTTGGGGAGGTGGGGGAAGCGCAGGCGTTTGGGTGGGAGAGTGGTGAGTGCTCTGTTTGCTCCCGAAGGACTGGGAGCAGCAGACACAGGGCAGTTGCGGGGACTGTGAGCCAGACCTCCACTGTCTCCTGTTGCAGTGCCACTCCTCCCGCTTTAGTCTCTTCTCTGTAGCTGTTACTAAGCTGTAGCAACACTTCTGCAGCTAAGTGATGATACACGTGGTGTTGTGTTAAAATAGCCGTGGCACTAAAAACTGGGGCCTCTTGAAAATGTTTGTCTTGAGCTTCCAAACTAGCCTGTGATACCATCTTTGTTGTTTCATTTTCTTAAGTGAAAAAATTAAAAGCAAAGAGAGAGAAATAAAGGGGAAAACCCCCATCCAAATTTCTGGATGTCTAAGCAGGCCATTAACAATTCCTCCTGAGACATTACTTACAGCTATGAAACTTCTGGAGACAAACCCTGACCACACCCTAAGGTCATGCATGATGATCTTACTGGAGTGGCAAGTTAATCATTTCCATCAATAATGACTATGCAGTTCCCCATGCCTCTCCATCCACATCGCGCACTGCTCCGTGGCTCCTGCATCTCTGCTCTCTGTGGAGTTGCTACGATGTTAAAGGGGCAAGTGATTTTGGGTGCCCATCTTCAGATTCTCTAATGCAACCTGGCTTTTGGCAGGCTGTGTTCTCTGCACACCATTCCCCAGATGTTTCAGAAAAACAAAGCAATAGCGGTTAGATGTTTAATGTCTGTAACAATAATAACCGTGTGATTTCTTGCAGAAAATATTTATAGAGTACTGTACTTAATCATACTTTGCATAGAGTAATTATAAAATTAGTGTCTGTCTTCCCAAGCAAGTATCATAATATTATGATGGGTGCAGAATGGATTTAGGCATGCTTACTTTAATTTCTATATAGACAAATTATTATGACTGTTCTTGAGAAATGTATTAAAAGTGGGGATTTTTTCCTTTTTTATATGATAGATGTGGATGAATGCCAAGCCATCCCTGGGATCTGTCAAGGGGGAAATTGCATTAATACTGTTGGATCTTTTGAGTGCAAATGCCCAGCTGGACACAAGTTTAATGAAGTGACACAAAAATGCGACGGTAAGAACTTTAAGAACATTCTTCTGAAAGTAAAGGGGAGAAAGTCTTCTTTCTGAGGCCAACTATGTTTAGAAGTTTGTAACAAACTTTCCAGTCTCTTTTGCCTTGAATATGCAAATAGTGTTTTTCACAAGTACAAATAATGGTCCTTTCTTCTAAACCAGAGACTCTTAAATATTGGCCCTGCAGCTATTTCCAGCCTTTTATTCATGTAACATTTTACAGTTAAAGGTACATCTGAAACAAGTTAAAAATTGAAACTAAAATGCTTTTTAACTGACATGTTGCTTCAGAAGTGTTTGAAGCACATGTCTCTGCTGGATCTTTTAACCAAAAATGTGTGTGACTGGGAGGTTCGACATGTTCCCACCTACTCAGGTAAACTGTATTTAACATAATATTAACATAATGCTAAGTGAAGACTGCAAACTATGCTATAAACTCATCCTTACAGCTGCAGATGTTAGAGAAGGACAAACATGTTATCTTTTCTTATTGGTTATCCTTTTTAGGAAGTACCGCAGGTGCTAGATATTAGCATGAAATTTTCAGTGCATGGTTATGGAATCTTGCTGTTTTTTCATGGTGATTTGATAGTATTTTTTTCTTTCTATAATATAATAATAAGGGGTAGATATCTCCTTTGCTTTAAGAGGATTTTGAATACATGGGAACATCATACTAAAATGTTTTCAGTTGCACAGTTTTGATTCGTCTTCTTTACTGTGAAGTCCAGGTAATGATTAAACTCTTGTAACTGACTCTCCTTTCAGGCATTAGACAAATTAATTTGATCAGACAGGTTTCTTAAGTGGCTAGTGAATTTGGAGTGCCAACTTGCAATATCATAAAAGGGGTGTGTCTGTGAGAGTAAGGTGTGCATCCATCACCCTTTCTTGCATCAGGTACCTTTAAGGAAGTCCTCAAAATTTTTTTAGTAATTTTGGAAGCATCATGATTTACTCTTTCAAATGAAAAATCCCTATTTTAAGCAAACTTAATAATTTAATTGCAGGTTAGGGAAAGCAATTTCAGAAGAGTTTGTACACAGCATGGTTTTCATATTGACTGCCAATTGTTTTGGCAGAAAGCAACCTGCATTTAGGGTAGAGCAGCATGGCAAGTGTTTCCTTCTGTGGATGAAGTACCAAGACCATAGTAAACGGGAAAGACTAAACATGTGCCTTGTTAAGTATTAGTACTTGAAAAACTGAGAACTGTAGGCTTTCATAGGCTGCATTGTATGAATATTCCTAGGTTTTTTTTTGACTGCTGAATCGTGTAAGGAAAACCAACCAACCAAAAAAACCCTCCAAAGAAAGAATAAAAAACCCACCCCAAACCCACTACCTTCAGACCTTGCACTTGATAACAGGAACTTGGGATAGTTTGGTTTACTCTCAAATCCTGGCACAAATTTCCTGCCCCATCTTGTGAAATCTCTTTGGAGTGATTGTCTGGCTACAAAGATAGATGAATTTTTCTTTCTTCAATTCCATGCCTGTAAGTTTTTGAACCTCAGCAGACAGAAGCTTACTTGCAGTACATCTTCATATCGCATGTACCAAGCAATTTTAGTTAAAGCTGTGCAGGTATTAATACAGGTCAAAGAGTTAAAAGCGGCACCCTTACACCAGCGGCATGAAATGGGATAGTGATTCAACAGTGAAGACCATAGTCATGTAACCACTTACTATCTGTTTGAGTTTTAAGTTGAAGTCTCCAATGTAAAACAAGGTATTTGCCTTATATTAATTAACTGTAATTAATTCTAATACATAATAATTGACATCTGATCATGTGCTTGGTTTAACTTCCTACCCAGCAAGTAGAACTTCTGGCAGCTGTAGTGAGTCCTTGGTCACTGATCTAGTAGAACCAAGAACTGCTGAACTACCAGTACTGTTTTTACAGTGGCTCCCCGTTACAGTAAGATCATGATAGAAAACATCAGGTACAGTGAGACAATGCAACAAGGTGGGAAATGAGGTGTGTGGGCTGAAGTTCTCTTTATTAGCATAGCTGCTGGAAAACTGTGTTTTAAGTATAGCCATTCCTCTTCCAGTTGCATTCATGCTGAGGTAAATACTTTTTTTGTGGTGATTGAGTAGAGTAATTTTTCCTGGAGTGACATTTACGTTTGTGAGTACATCAAGCATACTTACCTTTAAAAAACTCGCATACATACTAATGACAATGTTGCTTATATGAATGTCAACACTAATATAAATAGTGAAATACTGTTTGGGTTAGGCTCAACCCTAAAATAGAGAGTGATGATTTTGCTTTTAAAAAGGTCGGACTTTAGATATAAACAGTGGCAACACTGACTTTAAGATAAACATTGGTGAATTTGAGTCAGAAAATGCTTGACTCTGATCCATTTACAACTGCATTTTTCTCTGTTAATTAGGAGCTTTATGCAGACCAAAATTCAATTTCCACATTTTTTGTCACTGAGACTTTTGGGACTCCTGTGGAGGGGAGCAGAAGCCAGAAGTCTTAGCAGTGCTCCCAGGGCACTCAGACTTGAGGCTTTGGCAACACCCTTGAAGTAGCGCTGAACAAAAAGTCACACCCCTCTCACACACCCAGGCGAGGAATGCTACCCACATCACGACAGCTAGCAAGATGCTGGGGAAGAATGTGTGCACAGGGGGCCCAAGGCCCTGCCCCACTTAGGATGGGTCAGTCTGCAAGGTCTGGTTATCTCTATCCCGCCCCAGTACTTCCACTCCTTTCCTGGAAGGGCAGATGCCACAAAGGTATTGGAGCATCCAGTGCTTTACCTAGGGGAAGAGGAGCTGATAATTTTTTTATTGTTGAATTTTTGTATTAGCATCTTCACAGAAGTAGAAGAGAGATCCTCTCTACTTGCTACAACCCTCATAAACAGTCCTGTGGGACTTTGGGTGTTCCCCCATCTGTTGGGGCCAAATTCCAATTTAGGCGTTGCATTTAAATTCCTCCAATCGTTTTTAATGACTACGGTATTATTCACTCCTTGCCTTGGTGTGATGGGTGGTGGTGCAGTATTTCATCTCAGAAATTTTTGTGGTTGGTGAAATCATTATTACAGCCATGTGTCTATTTGTCTGTAGATCTCTGGAGGAGAGGTTGTATAGAGTCCTGTCGTGCCATTATTCTGGCTGGGTTCGTCCTGTCAGGGGAGCAACTGGGTGGCTGTAGATGGCTGTGACGGACATTTGACATTGACCGCTCCATAGAATAACCTCCCAGCTGGACTCCAGGTTCCTAGAAGAGAGCAGTGCTGAGTGGGTACAGCTGCATTGTTAGGACAGTCACTGGAAACCAGGGGGAAAGTAACTACACATCACAGACCTGCCACTGATGGTCATTAAGGAGCAACTGAGGCTGGAATAGGTTGTCGTTCAGATGCCTGTAGATATCATAAACTCCTAGCTGTGGAACAAACCCTTCAAGCTCCCTCTGTTCGTGTATGCAGCTGAGATCAGAAGGTATCTCTTAGGGTTTTTTATGCAGATTTTGAAAATTTCTCTGCGTTGGATCTATGATGATGGTTTAGTATATGGATTGAGATTTGTTAGTGAAGAAAATCACCATATGGACTTGAAAATCACTGACAAAATCCAAGGGGAATTATGGGCAGTAGATACTTCAGTTACTGAATAGAATCTGTTGAAACTTCAGAACATTCACTTAGAGGAGAGAGCCAGGAAAGGTAATTTTTGTTGCCTGCAGTCATCCTGCTTTTAGCTATAATCCTGTCAGATGGCATTAGTTAAAGAGTGCCTAGCTGCTCAGTGATTTCATACGGGAGATTTCCAAGACAAACCAAAGAGCAGTAAGAAGGATGAGCAGTTCAGTAGGTGCTGCACTTCCCATTGAGTCAGGGCGGAACCATTGCCTCAAGCATGGTGCCAGGAGGCACTGCACTGCCGGAGATACGGAGATACCATGAGACGTAACAATTAAGCTCCTGTTTGCTGTGGTCGTTACAGGTCCCAATACAGTTTACTTAGTTCTAGTGTGCAGAATTCAAACTGAGGGGTTACGGTTTACTTACAGTGAGTAAATGCCCTCTGCAGTGTAAGATTTTCATCCTTCATTGTTAAGCAGTATAACAAACTCTCTGGAGTTCTGCAGTTTTACAGATACAGTATTTTCTTAGGTTGTGTTTCACTTGTGTTTATAAGATGCCTAACAAAAGATCCTGATTCAAAAGTGCTGGTTATGCCTCTCGTACCTAAGTTAGGAGGGGTTTCAGACCACACAGAATTTGATCATTAATACTAATTATAAAATACCTTTTCTTCTGTCAGAACTAATTTAGCTAACCTGCCTCTGATAATCTTTTTGCCTTGAAGATATTGATGAATGCAGTACCATTCCTGGAATCTGTGATGGAGGAGAGTGTTCAAACACAGTTAGCAGTTACTTCTGCAAGTGTCCTCCAGGGTTTTATACAGCTCCGGATGGCTTGAAGTGCATAGGTGAGTAGAATCCTGTAAATAAGACAACAGTAGGTCTCGCGAACATTCGTGAATATTCAAAATGGGTAACAGTGTTCCAGAAACTTATTTCAACTTGTCATCTCAAAATCTTTCTTTTATATAGAAGTACACCATGTGTCTGTATATGTATTCTGAAATGAGTTTTCTATTGGCAGGGTGGGTTCTCTTTTCCTCTTCC
>NW_010394685.1:59298-65368 GCF_000710305.1 Buceros rhinoceros silvestris
CTTTCCCTCTTCATTGTGACCTTTCATTTCTTCTTACTACAGTTTTTCTGTTATTTCTGCCATTTTGTTGCCTTTAAAACAGGCAGAATGTATCTCCTTGCTATTCTCGCTCTCATGTTTGTCTTTAATTTAGTTCATGTTACATTCAGCAGTCATTTAGAGAAGCAAACATACTTGGGAAAGAAGGTAGTCATCCCAAACAGCTGCTTTTTCCTCATTCCAAGTGTTATGCCTTCAGTGCAGGTATTTGTCGTTAAAGGAAGCAGTGTCATAAGCTGGGGGTGGGACATTTGTATCTGCTTTCATGATGTTGATGATTTGGCAGTGCTATTCTTTCAGGCTCTCACTGTGGCAGAGCAGAATCTGTCTTCCAAAGGCCAGACCAGAAATGAAAAAGACTGTGTGAATTAAGTGACTGCCACTGCAGTGCCAAAGCCATGAAAGAGCAGTGTTAGCCCTTACTGCTTCTGGGAAGCATACAGCCTCCTCTGAGGCAGGTCAAGTATTCAATTTTTTTCCCCCTTGTCTTTATGCAGTAATTTCTTTCTTTGCACTGCCAGTGCTAAATTTTGAGCAATTATTGTCATTTGAAAATCAAATGAAATTTTTATTGCCTCAGTTTTGCCTTCTTTATTTAAAGGCTCAGACACAGTGCCAGCATTGGGGTTCAAGATGGTACCCCATGTTTATTACCTGTAGTGGAAAACCATTTGGGAAAAAATTCAAAACAAAACAAAATAAAAACTTCACGGACGAAGTACAAAATGATACTAACTTTCCCAAGAGATCTGGAAGTGGTTTGAGTTATGATTCCTTGAGAAAGGTGCCATTTTGTTTCTGCAGGTTGTGAGAATTAACTATATTTCTTCCATTACCAAGAACAGCATTTTGGTAGATTGGATCCATACTGTACACTTAAAATGCCAGTAGTAGTTGCTTTTATTGCTTCAGATTAATAGCTCCTAAGTGACTGTGGATCAGTGGTTGCTACTTGTACTTATTATTTATGAAGGAGATTCACTTTTCTGTAACAACAAGTTTCTAGAGATGCTAACTTCCATTTACTTTTTACTTTTCGCAGTCGTTGCTCAGTCAGCTCTGCCCAACATTCCTGCAGTTTTCCAGCCTTTTTTACCCACTGTATTTGTAGTCCGAAATAGTTCAGCTAAAGAATGGGGTATTATTTAAATGATGACAGACTGTGTTAAGTAATATGCCAGCCTAAGAGCCGTCATTAATGTTTTGGCTTTGTGTCCAAGGCAAAACGTGCTAAATGGGAAGCACTATTAATTATCTGCAGATATTTTGGATTCCGGTATACTATGCAGACTGCATACTTGCCATATTAACACAGACAGAGCCCAAATCTGTATTTGAGCTGGGCAAGACATGTAATCTTGATTTAATTACAACATGCTTGTCTTAAGCGAGAAGTGTTAGCTGAATATGTCTATTCTGTTAGAGATGAGGAAGTGCTTCTGAGAAACGGACCCCTTGTGGGACTCTAACTAAGCAGCTCTGAAGCCAAACAGGCAAAGGAAGACCAGGGAGTTCCACTATTACAAACCTTAAAAATTAGAATAGATAAAGCAAAGGTATTCTCTGCTGGAGCTGAAGAGCGGGAACAGGAGCAGGACATCTCAACCCGGTACATGGAGAGTGCCAGGAAGAAAGCTTCTAGCCCCTACTTCCAGCTGGCATAAATTTGTTTGGTCAGTGTTACTTTTTGATGACTTTTTTTTTCTTCCTCTCTTTTTTTTTTTTGGGCACATTTTTCTTGAAAATTTTCATGGTGATTTTTTGCCTTTTTGAAATATTTTTTTTCTGTGAAAAATATTAAAATATTAAAAGCTGAAAAAGTTGTTTCTTCCTGTTCTTGCCCTTATTTGTATGTTTTACCATTTGGAACAGAAAATGAAAGAGAGAAAAAAAGAATCAATTCTAATGAGGAATATGGAAGGATTTGGCATTTTTCTCACAAACTTACTGTCTTTTTCTGAAAATGATGTGGCTTTTGGATAAGCTCTTACACCTGTAGGTGGACAAAGATGTTTGTTGTGTGTGTTTACCTTTTTATGGCACATTGTGTGCTTGCACAGATCCTCTGTGGATCCATTTTCCACTTCTGCCCATTACTGCTTTTAGATGTTTCAAAACTTAGTACCAGCCAAACTGAGGATTAATTACAGAGGACGATGATAATAGGGTCTGTAGAGAACTGACTTCCTTACCATCCACCCCATCAAGCTTGATCACCAGGCATCTGAGTATGTCTCCAGGGATGCTGGAGAACAGTTTCATCTCCAGGGAACGGTTTTCATCAGAGCTTTATTTGCTCTTTAAAATGGTAGATTAAGGAGTGTAACATGTTCGGCAGTTCAGTTGAGTACCGGGGGAAAATGGAAGAGCAGTAATAGAGCGGAGTAGATTTTTTTCTCCATTTCAGATTTCCATGATATGATAGTACAAGTGAACTACCTAAAGTTTGGAAGCAAAGGCCAACTGACTCTGTTAGCTGTATTGCCGGTAATATCCATGTTCGGGGCTCCAGCTAATAAAAGGCAGAAGCATTATAGACTCTCCCAACATATCGCTATATATCCATTTCCTCGAAATAATCAGAAACTTCCCTGCTTTATTTTATATCCACTGGAACAGCTAGTAAACTCTGCACAGCACAGTTACTAGACAGATGAACCCACCATGCCCTGGATAACTGAGGTACTGTTTCTTTAGGGAATAGGGTCTGCTGTTGCAAGGCTCTATCTGCAATTTTTTTCCTCTACAATTTGACAGTAAATGTTTGTGTATTTTAGAAACAAACTTGGTCTGGTTTGTCCTGCAGCATCAAATCATACCACAGCTTATTTTGAGTTTGACACGATGTGACATATTGTGAAACAATTGCTTAGAGCTTCAGATTGTATCAGAAGATTTTTTTTCATTTTATTTTGCTCCCATCCACATTTTCTCTCCCTTCTCTAAGCTGAGGGATCTTTGTGCAATGTTGTCAGAGCTGAGTGTGTGAAATCTGGGTACAGGATGTTCCTTGTACAGCACGTGCTTACCCCTTTCAGACAGGAAGCCAGCACATCTCCATAAACAATCTGATGGCACCGGTTAAAGCTGTGTTGCTCTTTCTTGCCTGCAAGCCTATACCTTGTCAAATCACTACGTACTTCAGCTGGGGAAGCCGTGACTAATGAAAAATGAATTAATGCTGTGAGGGCTGCAGTGCCGTTAGTTTATTGCTGTACATCAGTGCATTTCAAATCAAAGCTTAAACAGAATTGATCTTGGACCATCTTTAATAGAGATGAGACGGCAATTTTCCTTTGGGGGCACAGAAGCATATTCTGTTAGATACTGAATACATATTTCCATTATATTTTTGCCTCCATTAATTCATTGCTGTTCCATATTTCACTTCAGCTTTCTCACAAGGGGTGTTACACTTGACTCCAAAGCAGCCCAGATACTATCTAGATTTTTCTGGGTTTCTGCCTTTTGTTTTCCGATTGTTGCAATGTTGCGAGGGCTGTGTCATCGATAATGTAATCAACTGAGAAAAATGGGACCTTTCCCTTTTGTGAAATTCACATTCTTCATGGGACTGCTGATTACGCATTCATTTGTTATTTGTTTGTCTCGGTAGATGTGCGTCCTGGATACTGCTTCTCTTCTCTGACCAATGGACGCTGCAGCAATCAGCTCCCCCAGCCTTTGTCCAAAATGCAGTGTTGCTGTGACAGCGGCCGGTGCTGGTCTTCAGGAGTGGCCACGGCTCCCGAAATGTGCCCGATCAGATCCACTGGTATGAATCCACCCGTCTTCCTATGAGTGCGGTTGAACACTGAATTAGGCAGTGTCAGTTCATTAAAGAATTACACGGAATGAGGTGTAAGGGGGGAGGTCTTGAGGCTGAAGGGCACCTTCGGAGATTGTTTTGTCCAACGCTCTGCTGCTCAAAGCAGACCGGATGATGGCAGGTGTCTCAGGACCCCCAGGAGGCTAGGGCAAGCAGACATAAACAAGGGATTTATCTCTTGCTAATTAATGTTTTTTGGCCTGGCTATTCCAACCTTACCTGGTTCGGATTTTGTTTTCAGCGTCCTCTTCAGGCTCAAGTTACTTCCTCCAGAGCCTTTCATTTGCACTGGAAAAATGGAGTTTCATTCCTCTTATTGTCTAGCTTTCCGAGGTGCCGTTTATTTCTTTAAGTTTGACACAGAACGTGATTTGTCTGCTACCAAAATGTACTTTTGTCGCCTCCCAGTGTAGTGAGATCCCTAGATAATATGAGATTTGAATTTAGAGATGGTCATGAGCGGAGTGTGAAGCAAAGTGTGAGGGAGTGGAGGAAAGATGTTTTTGAGATAGTTTAGGACTGCAGACCTGATGCTATGCTTTAGAAAAGAATAATACAGGAAACTTAAGGATCGATGGGAGTAGTTTAAGGGAGGTGCAGAGTTAAGGGAGGAGAGGGGGTCGTAACACTATAGCAGTGTAATTCTGAAGAGGTGGTTAGAGGTCGTGTGTGGGAGTGTTTATTATTCTTGTTTTTAATCCTTTGAGTGAAACTACATAATACTGGAGCAGAGATCTAGATCAGAACTCAGGAAAGACTCTTCCTGGTTCTGTCACTATCTCATTAATAATATTTAGACATGTTAAATGTCCAAGACTGGCTACAATAATGCTAAGAAAAGAGTGTAATCTATTGATGCTTGTCTGAAATAGGAAGACAAGGAGAAATCTTTCAGTCTGAACACAGTTCCTGTTTTCTTTACATACTTTCTAATCATTCATATCTAACTGGTGAATAAACTGGTTGGAAAAGTGAAGTAATTTGGCCAAGGCCACAGACTGAGACGTGGTCGAGAGGGAGCTAGAACCCAGGACTTCCTGACTCATAAATCTACACAAGATTCATGGTTACATGCCACTTTCCCCCCCACCCCCTGACTTGAGACATAAATTGAGACTATAAATTACTATTTTCAAAAGTGCTTTAAAATTCTTTGAAAGGCCTTACACGTATGTAAGGTGTTGCTGTCGTTATTTAATCAAGTTCAGTTACTCCTCACCGTATCCTCAGAAAGCAGGATGAGGAATTTAGAGCTGTCAGTGGCCCAAAGTCTCTCTAAATCTGAAATGGAAATTTACTGCAATGTGAAGTGGAGCATTAGCTGCATAAGGTAACCAAGTAGTTGCATTTTCAGTGTCGTCAGCAGACCCAGATGTTACTATAAAATAGGCTGTTTATTGCTAGAAATTTTATATGGAGATTGAAGTTGCAATAAAAACGGCTTGCACTGTATTTCTTCGCATAATACAGCAATAATTGTTTATGTGGAATGACAGTGTTTACCATTGACACTGTGAGTACCTTAAAAGTGGATCTCAGGCATCCAGCCTGTGTGTGTTCAATTCTCATCTCAGCCTTCCCTTCATGTGTGCTAATTCCGTTCAACTAATGGGCAGCCCCAACGCTGTGGCTTGGTTTTGCACGGGAGACCTAGGCTTTGGATAACTGGGTATTACTAATCTAGAGTAAAAAGAAACACAGTATTGTTTCTTTGACAAAGACCGATCAGTGGGATGTAGAGAATCTGATTAGAGAATTGACTATTAAAACCACCATCATTAGCAAATATTTGCATATTGGAATTTGTGTATGTTCATAGACAGACACTGTTTATTCTGAATGTCTCTGTTTTATCAACGGGAGAGCAGATCCAGTTTACATAGGAATAGGCAAAATAGAAACCTAGGAAAAAACCCAAATAAGCAAAATACATTATACAACAAAATCTTTTGGGGAATTATTTAAAGATTAAAATCACTCTAAGGGACAATAGAGGGAAATGCAGCGACACATGAAACAAACTGATCACCTTAAGAGCATTAAAATAAATGCAAAGATTGTCCTGAGGAGAAGCAGAACTTGAGACTACCATGTTTATTTAACAATCCTATGTGATTCAGGAAGAGCTTCTAATGTGTTTTACAGGTGGAAACAGAAGTGAGATGAAAGTGTTGAAGGCTGAAATACCCAGCTTAGTTTTCC
>NW_010394685.1:65488-102887 GCF_000710305.1 Buceros rhinoceros silvestris
CAGTTCTCATTTTTTGTATTATTTCAGGAATTCATGCATCTCTGTAGCATTTTGTTTTCATTACATAATTCCTCTCCACTGTTGTGCAATAAACTTTAAAATTTTGAAGTTCAGAGGTACTGGCTGCACAAACAGTTATTTGTATACACACAAATTGTGGACATGAATTAGGTCAGCTGGAAATGTGGTCTTTGATTGTGATACTCTGCATGCATTCTTTGGATCACAAGTTCTAAAGCCACACTTCCCAAAGACAAAAGCTTTGAGGGCAGGAGGAAAACTGGGGCAGTAGGGCAGATGCCTCTAAGAGAGAGAAACAATAGGAGAATAGATCATTTTCCCATCATCTGGAAAATGATGAACTCGGTGTGGATCTGACTAGGTTGCCCTTTGTCTACCCTCCTCATTTGGTTTCTGTGTTTATTGGCAAACTTCATTTTCACAGGGAAGTAGTGTCAGTGTATTCATTCTCTTAATTGGTTTCGCCTCATTGCTTATTTTTGTATTTGTTTTAGCAGGTAAACTTTAAAGAAATCCAGTTGAAATTGGGCTTTTCTCCCTGTTCAGTATTTCTCCAACTTTTTGGCAAGCTTTGTATTGAATTAACTTGGGATCAGGTCCAAAAGTTCTACTTTAGGTAAACTTCCCACTGAGTTCATCAGAGATTTTGCCTGAAAGAAGACTAAGTAGATTAAGCTCAGGCCCCCGCCTCACTGCTCGGTTTCATACCCAGCACGACAGTTACGTGTCTTTTTGCTAACAGTATCCTGACAAGCAGTGCTGATATCCTCCTAGGGATTCATGACTCGATTCACAGACCAAAGCTTGTTACTGTGAAGAAAACATACAGGCTCAGATTTTCCAGATTATTTAAGGTTTGTTATTGCTAATCTGAAACACTGCGAAAAGGGGGAGAGGGGGGTTAAGTGGAAAGGCTGCAAGAGCCTAAAAGACCATTCGTGTTTTCATGTTTCAGATGAGTACCGCAAATTGTGCGCAGTAGCTGCTATGCTGCCAGCAAGGCCTGACCTTCCTCCAGAGCGTCCTGGCATCATCTCTCCACCACGCATTCCTGATATTTACCGTCCTGAACAGCCAGAAATTGTCTATCCATCTCGGGCTCCACCACCTCATCGTAAGAAAGAAATAATAACCTCTCCATGCACCGTTTGCATTTAGCTTCTTTAAAAACTTGGGTTTCTCAGGAGCAATGTGCTCCCTTCAGCTCTTGTTATCTTCTGCTTACTTTATGTGTATCTATAGGCTCTGAATACCCTTCTAATTACAGCCTGGTTACCATGTATCTTACAGGAAGCATGTACCTCATTGGTAGCGTTTTCCCTGTTAAGACAGGATTCAAAAATTTCATCCTCACAGTCTGTCCCAGACCCGTGTTTTACAGTACTTACCTTACTGTTATTTTAAGGCTATTGTGAGCTTTGCCGCATGTCATCAACACTGAGGACCGTGAATAGCTCTTTGACTAGGATGTGATAGTTACATTAAAGAGCTTGGCTGGGAGAAAACAGCTTCTTTCAGGCTCATTCTGTCTTGGCCAGGTAGGAAATGTACCAATAAAAATACTAGTCTGCTGGACACTGAAGCTGACCTGATGTGAAGAATGAACCTTTTCAGTGATATATGTGGATAGCTTAGTTTTCTCTAGAACAAGGAGGAAGCCAGAACAGAATGTTGGTATATTCCGTGTTCTCTCCCTTGCTCAGGGAATTTACTACATGTCCATGCAGTCTGAGGTAGGCACGTGCCACCTGAAATTGTGTGGCATAGCCACATACCCATTCATGTGTAAACACAAGCTCATTCCGCCCATGCTCTGTGCCGATGCAAGCAGCCTCTACTTGCACTGGCACCAGCTTGAAACTATTTTGTCTTGGTTCAGCACCAAGCTGAGCCAATGAGCCTAAGAGGCAAAATATGTGAGCTCCGGCCTGACGCTGTGCTGACGTAGCTGCACGACTTCGGGTCAGCTGGGAGCACGGACAGAGCCAGCTTGTGTCTGCCTGCCAGAGACCATATAGGCATACATACCTTCCAGGGTTATCCCTGCCCTCCTCTCCCTCGGTGGAATGGGGATAACTGAACCGGTCTGGCAGCTCTGGCCTGCTGTAGGCTCTTAGCAGACTCCCTGCAGTACCACGTACCCACTTTATTGCTGGGTATGAGCAGACTTGGTCACCTTTTGTCCTGCAAAAGAGGAAAACAGAATCAGACTTGCCACACTGGAAAAAATCAGTGATTGCTAGCTGTTTTCAGACAAATCTCTGAGAGTCAAAGTTTTCTGTCTCTCATCTCCAAAACGCTGATTTTACTGTGTAGTTCAGATTATGATAGAAGGTAAATGTTGACCTTTAATGGAAAATGCTGCATGAGTTGCTGATTACCACAAATGATTGTGATGAACTATTAAAATATTTTTCTGACTCTGTTATTTCAGTCATCTTGCCGGTGAACTTCACTGACTATTGCCAATTGTTCCGACATCTTTGTCTTAATGGGCGCTGTATTCCCACTCCTGGGAGCTACCGCTGTGAGTGCAACAAAGGATTCCAACTGGATGTTAGAGGGGAATGCATTGGTATGTGGTTTTCTGCTGTAAATCACAGAGGGAATTTTGTTTTAAAGAAAAAAAATTCTTTTCCACACAATGAAATAACTCTGAGTTCTTGAATAAAACATCCTCCCTTCCAAAAAAAAAAACCAACCCAACCCACCCAGTAAATAGACTTCCAAGACCTAATTGCTTTAAACAGCAAACATTTTACATCGGTTTTGCTTTTAAGACAGTACTTAACAAATCTTGAAGCATGCCACGTTATTATACAGAAGTAAGGATTTCTTGTTTTACTAACCTTTGACTATAATGAGCTAATTAGTGACTGAAAATGAGCTCTTTAAAATACTACCAGCACTTAGATTATGCAAATGGCCTATTTAAAAAAAAAAAAAGAAAAAGCAGTCGTGATATCTGGCTTAGTAAGATTTTCAACTCCTCTTTCAGCTCATCAGGAGTGTCTTGTTGGGCTTCTGAACCCTCTAATTTTGGAAGTCATCCAGAGTCTGATGACAGGAGCAAAGATTAGCTGTCTCTTACATGCAAGATTGTGCTTCTGTCACAGTCTGTCTGCAGTGGGGCTGGGAATATGGAGGTATGGGATTAAGGGCTCTACCTCTTGCACATACAGTATCTGGTCTCGTTTTCCCAGCTCCTGCTTAGCTTAGAACATTGGATCCTTTCACTGGGAATTCAGTCGTCCCCTTTCCTTTCAGACTGAAGTGCGCTATTTCTCCAACTACAAAACAATCAAGACCCAAATAACTTTCAACCAATGTCTTAATAAAACTGTGTTGTCTGTGTTCCGCAGATGTTGATGAATGTGAGAAGAATCCGTGCATCAGTGGAGACTGCATGAACACCCAGGGTTCCTACATATGCCAGTGCCGTATCGGGTATCAGAGCACGGCAACTAGAACGGAGTGCCGAGGTATGGTTTTACAGCTGCATCTGTGCTATTGTATACATACCAGGAGGGAAAATAGTTTTTAAGCAAAATTTAACAGGTGTGTTAAATATGGGTTTTTTTAAAAAAAACAAATCAGATATGGCAGTAAAAATTATTAACCTGCCTGAGCTGGCTTTTCACAGCCTGGGTTATGAAGAAAGACATTTTGTCTTGTGCTGAAAGTATCTTGGCACCATTTGTGGCTTTGAGGTGGAAGAGATTTTTTTTTTTTTTTAACTATTGGGACATTTTTGCTTCTTGATGATTTCAAAGGCAATTAAACATCTGTTCTTCGGAGAAACCCTTTACAAAAGACTCCTAAAAGTCTAAGAGAGGTGGGAGGAAGGCTAAGTCTTCCAGTAGGTGAATATAATAGCACAGTGCCTGTCTGTTGTCCCTGCCTTCAGTCAGAGAAAGACCTAAACATAAGTTACAGCAATGAAAACCTAAATACGGTATGTACATGTAACTTAAAATGAAGCACCGGGAAGGCCTAGGTGGGTAAGCTTAGAATTGTCATTACTGGATACTTTAAAGACCCGGCTCCACAGTCGTCCTGATGGTCACCCTGTCTTCTTACGGGACCTCCTCAGTAGCTCCTACGTTAGCTCCTCAGTGGTCGGGGTTCTGTGGCTCAAGTCTGTCAGGTTTCCATGGCTCCAAAACTGTCCTGGAGTGAGAATTTAACTGTAAAGGTGGATGCAGTCCTTATAGTTAAGTCATAACGAGAGAATTCTGGCAGGAGAATGAATCACTACTTTCATATTCTGTAAGAAATGAAGCATGTAAATGAAACAGGATGTTTGAATGCTCAGGAGTCTCAGCTTGTCTTTATATTTTGCTTTTTGCAGTAAGAGGAGGATTCCTTAAGCATGCACGTTTTCTGAAACAGCATTTCTAAAAAGCCGGAAGAAAACTGTCTGTATTAGTGTGCATTTTGTATTTCCCCCCGCTTTGTGATTCAGAAAGGTGTTTGTGGTGCAGAAGCTTACTCCAATCCAGGAGGACATGCAGAACCAGCACCACTGAGCTGAAGGTTGCTGGGAGTATTTGGCCTAACTGCTGCCAAAAAAACATGTTGCAGAAGTGTCTTCATAGTTCAGCTGACTAGTGGTGAAGGAGTGCTGGAGTCTCAGCGGTGATGAATTTACCCATGAGTCATTTTTGTCACATGCTTTTAATTTGACTGATTCATTACACAAACACATGGTTGTCAGAAGCCCAGTAGCTTAATGGCATTAAAGTGTGGTCATTTAGCAGTTCCTTCGCAGTCCATGGGAGCTGTGCTTACTTGACAGGCAGTTCAGAAAATGCTGTGATGTGCAGAATCTTTGTTTTCTGAAGGAATTTTTAGGACCAGTTTAGGGAAAAGAAAAAGGCTGGTGGGGTGTATTTGGCAAAAGGTGCATATAGCACTGGTGCCTGCCAAAATCAGCATTTGCT
The DNA here is from genome assembly GCF_000710305.1 of Buceros rhinoceros silvestris. Classification (NCBI taxonomy): domain Eukaryota; kingdom Metazoa; phylum Chordata; class Aves; order Bucerotiformes; family Bucerotidae; genus Buceros; species Buceros rhinoceros. The sequence goes on from NW_010394685.1 coordinate 70,453, forward strand.
GTAAAATTACTTCTCATGACTACTTTGTACACTGAGATTTTATTTTTTGCATACACAAATGTGTCTGTGCTGGTGCACTTTTGAAAGGTATTCCTTAAGGCCATTCTTGAAAAATGAAGCCTCTGTAATGACCAGATGTTTATCTATTCCTTGCTCTGGTGTTCCAGCGGAGGGTTTTTTCTGCATGATGTGTCTGATAGGTGATATCAGACGTGGCAGACATTGCAGTCTGTATCACAAGCTACTGATTCAACTGTTCCAGGATCCCTTATAATTCTAGTAGGAGTTTGGCTGAATTAATATATTGATTTGAGACACAGATGAATAAGGTTGCCACATTATGATTAGTGATCAAAACAAAAATTGTTTTTCAATTCCAGAAGGGGGGGATGCAAAATGGACCTCAAAAAGATGCAAAATTTTATGATAACTAGCTATGAATGTACAGGAGTGAAAGCTTTAACAGTTGAGTGCTTACTATAATCTACTGACATTTCTGAGAGAAGAAGTTCAGATCTTATGTGGAGATGGCAGCAATTACAGACATTTCAGTGAGGGGAGCTTTGATTTCTGCAAATTTATCTGAGGGGGGGAAAAGAAATCCACACTGTTATTTCATAATTTGAAAATTAGAACTGTAACTAGTAACTAGTGCTGGATCTCTGGTCAGCTGTGTGTCTGTAAAGAACAACGAGATTCTGTGTTAATTTTCTGCACCATGATTTAGACAGCATCAGATGCGTAAAAGTACAAATCCTAATGAACTCTCAGAAACAAAAGGTGAGAAAAATCTCGAGGTGCTATAGTGTTTCTGCCTGTCCTAAGGAAGAAGTCTGGTGGAGTAGCTGAAGCCAGGCTCAGGTACAACTGAGCGCACCAAAGTAGGGGGCAAAGAGCCTGAGCAGGGAAAAAATTCACTCCTGTGCATTGCAGATCGATGATACTTGTTTATCAAACGAGGAGAGGTTTATCAAGCCTGTACACTTTTTTGGCATCAGTTTCCCCTCAGGTGTCTAGAGAGCAGGGGCGTTTTGGAGGGCACACGGTGCTCTGCTACCTGCCGAAGCACGGCAATGCTCCTCTGTGGGGATGGGCACTCCCCAGGATATTTAGGAAGGCAGAGTGGTCTGCATGGGCTGGTTGAGATCTCCGTAAGGAGAGTCCCCTGTGTGCAGGAATCTCTGGGAGATGGTCCAGGCCTTGGTGGAGAACACTGAGCAATCTGAAAAATGTCTAGACAGTCCGTCTCAGCATCTCCTCTCCCCTCATTTGAAGGAGAGGGAGAGCTGCCAGCCTTGTGTGATATCACTATTCAGGTCCTCTAAAGCACTTGCCAAGCACCTCCTGCAGAGAGAGGGAAATTAGGAGCTGATGTTTCAAATATCAAATAAGCAGGAGAAATATCTTCTGAGGTGGGAAAGTCTCGAATGTTCCTGTTATCTTACAAAGCAGCAGCAGAAGCAAGCTTCCCCTGTCTTTCCTTCAGTAGTTAGCTGTTGTTAAGTTACCGTAAGTAAAGATATTTTCATGGTGAATGAAAATGCAAAAAACCAATTGAAAGGGTCTGATTTGTGTTTGAGCAAGCTGCAGTGTAATGTTCACTGAAATTTTTCCACAGCAACTTGAAATTTCAAGCTGATGAACATTTTCCACCCCAGTAATGTTTGGTTATGGAAATAAAAATAAATCATTTTTCAGGTGCATGTAATCCCCAATGTAGGGTTAAAAACCTGGTGGGGGGCGGGGGGAAATGGGAAAAATTCCGTTCAAGTATGAAAAAGAATACCCCCAAAATGTTCTTTTTCTTTTTGGTTGGCTTTCAGACATTGACGAATGTTTACAGAACGGTCGTATCTGTAATAATGGACGATGCATAAATACAGACGGCAGTTTCCACTGTGTGTGTAATGCTGGCTTTCAAGTGGCAGCTGATGGGAAAAACTGTGAAGGTAAGATGTTTCTGCAGCGCTCCGCATCACTAATTACAGCTGCGGGAGGTTATTCACATCAATGAAAAAGCAAAGGACCTCTGGTGGGGGGGAAGGGAAGGAACAAGGAATCAAATTTCTAAATACCTTTTGCTGTGTCTTGGAGGGCAAGCAAACTGTCTTTTGCAGCCAGTTCTGGAGCCTTGGTTTGGCAACCCTCAACGGGATGTCTGTCCAGCAGGAGAAATACCACATACCACTATCGCAAAACGCCGTTTCTGTGATGGGAGTGGTACGCTTTAAAGCGGAGCACGAGTCACATGCTGCACGGTTTTGCTGTGTGTTTAACAGCATGCTTTATGGGATCCTGCTGGGTGACCAGCAGCGTGCTTTGTGTAGATGCAGTCTGGTCTGACCCATAAAAACTGTTTTAAGAAAAAATTGTAAACATAATTGATGTGTTCCTACCTCCCAGACCTTTAGTAAAGGGGGGGAAAAAGAAGAATGTTCTTTATCATGCTTCCCAAGGTCCCTGGGAGGTTTCCCAATGATCTATTCATACGTTAAAGGAATTTCAAGCACTGTTCTTAGAAACATTTTTGGCAGAATATTATCTCAGTGATTCAGCTCGAAGACTTAATGCCAAAATTCCTCGTTGGGATAGATACACGATTTTTTTTTTAAATAATAAATTATTTTTGTCTGACTTAGCCTGTAAGTAAAAAGAAAACACACCATGTCTAGAAGTGTAATTTCTGTCCAAGACAGCTGCAATATTAAGGAAAATAGCACGATTCTGAATATATTGTAATGTCATTATGATCCAGTGATTTTATGTGCTTGTAGTGATTCTGTTAATCCTCGGTAGAGACAGACATTTTAAGACTCTGTTTTTCCTGACTCTCTTTTAGATACAGTTTAGCACTATAAGCTGCTTTTTAAATATCTTATGGAACTATATTGACTAAATATATTTGGAAATGAATTTATTTTGGAAAAAAGCTCGATTCTGATTTCTTCCTTTCCCACCAAATACCATGTGCTAATAGTAATAAGAACCAGGACATCGGCAGTCTGGTAAAACATTTTTAATTCCATTGCAAATATTGCCAGAATGTCTGTTGCATCCACTTATGAAACAGTTTCATCTCTGGCATTGTAATGCAGCGAGTTTTGCTCTTAGGAATACACGTGCACACACGCACTCATCAGTGAAGACCATCGCGTTGGACCTTGCCTGAGTGTAACCATGTAACTGTATAGTCCTGTAGATGAAACTGGTTAATAGTGCTGATTTTTTTGGATGTGACATCCAAAAGTGATTTAACTTATGACAGGATGGAAAAAGAATAAGAGGGGATATGCAAAAGACAGTTTACCTGCCCTCCCAGGTACAGCAAAAGATATTTAGAAATCTCTGTACTTGCTTCCCCCCCACCCTTCCCCCCATGTGAGTAACCTTGCAGGGTTCAGAATAGCAGTGTCAGGGACATCCACCTTGTCCTGTCTGAATCCTTAATGCTATGCTGTTAGGTCAGAGGGTGGACAATGCTGGTACGACACTGTGATTAGTAAGTACCCCCCTATGTGACCTGTCCTGCTGGATCCAGGGAAGGGGCAGCTTTTATTTAAAATGGAAATCAGTGATGAAATTGCCCATAGAATGCATGCTTGAGCACGGTGCCGGGAATTCTCCCACATCATAAAGCTTAGACTCATTCAGCGGAGGTTTCAGAAGTTTTCACTCTAAACACAAATGCCTACTCCTCTTGTTTCAGGTGTTTTAGTAACCTAAAATCATCTTTACCGTTCCAAATGGGTTGCTGCTTCTAACTAGCTTCTGTTTACTTCAAGATTACAAACACCCTTTGATTACATACCTTACTCACTTTTTACATTTTTTACCACCTGGCAGGTCTTAAGCTGTCCAGTTTCTCCTCTGTTTTTAATTCTTTTTGCTCTTTTTGGATGCATACCTTTATATGTTAATGATTCATTATGAAAAATCAGAGTCATTGCTTTGACGAATCCTCTAGCACAGTGCGGTTTGTCCCATTGTGTGTTTCTGATTATCATGTATCTCTGACAACTAAGAAAGAAATTAAGATTTATCTTTTAGTTATAACTAGTAAGCATTCTTTTCCTTAAATGTTATGAGCGTCATGTCTGTTATGTACGTTTTCAGATATGGATGAATGCAGCATAAGGAACATGTGCCTCAATGGGATGTGCATCAATGAAGATGGCAGTTTTAAATGCATTTGTAAACCAGGCTTCCAGCTGGCATCTGATGGACGCTACTGCAGAGGTGAGCACAGTAAATTGTGGGTTCCCAAAGCTCGTGAGCCATATCCCTCTGGGACCTTCAAGAATAACCTTACTTCCTTGAGGACAAGAAATACTGGGCAGAGTTCTCATCAGATATGAGTTTTTAATCAGCTAGAGTGATTTGGTGTTGTGTAATACAGCATTCAGTCTTCTCCACAGTGTTGAACAACTGTTCTAGCCAGCAAGAGGGAAATATTCTTTGATCAAGGACTGTGTGATCTGACCAAGTTGAACTGCAGGGTTTTTTTGCCTTTGAGGTCTTCTGCGGTTTGGCTCCAGTATATCTCACTTTTTGTGTTTGGCCTTTTAAAGTTTTCTGCCTTTGACCACTTAAACCTCCTGGTTTTTTGCCTTCTTTGGGTTTTTCTCCCATTCCTGCCTGGATATTCCAAGTCAATGCAACATCTCTGAGGAGTGCCCAGCATCCCATATGACCGAGATGCAGATGTGAGCACCACAGCAAGGTTGTTTTTTTCCATTTGTTGCACTAGCTCACCAATACCCTCTGTGGGAAGCACTGCAGCGTTCTGGTTGCTAATTATGTCATCAGTGTTTCCTTTCAGTCCCATCAGGAACTGGAAGTTTTGGGTGTATAAATCTTTGTTTCAACAACTTTTATAGACACAAAGCAGAATAAAAATACAGAATAAGCAAATGCTGCTCCAAGTTACTTACGGTTTTTCTTCCGAAAAATTTAAAATCTTTTAACTCTTGGAATCAAGGCAGAAAAAGTGCTTACTTACACTTTGGCAAATTTTAAAAAATGTGACACTGGATTATACAGCAGCATCTTGTTGTGGACCAATAACAAAAGTAAATGTTTGAGCCAGTAACTTGGTTAGAGAGTAAGTGACATGAAAGATGAGTTAAATTGGATCCTGTTGCTTCTTGAACTCTGTACCAGTCTTGGATTTCATCTGTGTGCTGTCTAGACTTGGACTTTAGATCCCAACCAGGACAATAAATCCACTAAAACATCTGGAACTTCTCTTGCATTTGATAACTTTTGCACTAAGTATGCAGAACAGTGCTACCCAGCCTTCAGGAGGGAGAATCACGTAGTTCCACGAGAGATGACCCCATTCTTGCTTTGTAATACGGTTATTTTGATTGGGAGAATGATTTATTCTTTCGTTTGTCAAAGGAACAAATGTGCAGATCCATGCAAGTGTCTCCTTAGCTTAACAGCTACTAGCTGTGTTGGCTGCAGCCTTCACACACTTGAGCAATCATCAGCTTTATTTCTGTTCTTACCTGTTTCTTAAGTGGTAGGTGTACATCTGTGCTTTGCCAAAGCTTGTTTCCAGCTGGTCTGTGGGTTGGCTGGCAGTAAGACTTGGTCTAAGACTTGGAGAGGAAGAACTTGATGCCTCTCAGGCCTTGGTGCATCAGCCACCAGTTGTATTCCCAAAGACCACTGGCTGCTCTCTGTCGTTAGCAGGGATGTGACTCACTGATGCAAACTCAGCTCAAACACTTGTCTTGATTTTTCCCAGGAGCACCTTTTGGTGTTTTCTCTTTATTTTCCTTTTCCTTGGATTTTTTTTTTAACATCAGGCTGTGTACTGAAATGCCACTCAAGGAGATGGTATGTAAATTGCTTCAGACTACTTAAAAACCAGTGATGCTCAACTTCACAGCTTCTGTTGCATGTCTCCTGGCTAAACAGGAGTATGGATACAGCCAAAAGGGGGGTTCTGGCCCGAGAGAAATGTTACTTCTGTGCATCAAAGGAAGAATATTTGAAAATTATCCAAAATTGCAGTCAACTCAACTGATTCCTACTGAAAGTTGGAACAGATCTTGTAGTAAAATGAAGGATTTCTCCCACTACTTTTCAACACTTGCAGGAAACCTTCTTCTCTATGAGTGAACATGCAAACATTCATTACATGTTAAAATTGCTATTGGTTCCAAATGAAACCAAATTTTGAGACCTTGACACCCAAATTACCCTATTTCCCAACTTCATGTTTGTCTCCTTTCTTCCACTTGCACAAAGTATCATGAAATACTTCCCAGGAATGCAGTGGCTGGAGAGAGCACCATTCTCTCATAGGTCAGTGTCTCCAGTTAGTAAAAGTTTAAAGGATTGGTCTTTAATGACGTCTTTTCCTGTACATTTTAATGTTTATTCTCGCTGAGTCCTTTCTGTACCCACCACACGCACAGAGTACATCACTTCTGTCCTGCAGACCGGTTAGCCTTTGAAGCACTTGTTGTTCACACCGCATAACCTGGATTTGCTTGAGAAGCAAACGCGTTAAGTTCTTACACAAGCTCAAACTCTAACGTTGTTCACACCGCGTAACCTGGATTTGCTTGAGAAGCAAATGCGTTAAGTTCTTACACAAGCTCAAACTCTAATCTCATGCTTGCACAAGCAGTTAGTGCTCGTGCATGTTGGGAATATGTGTATGTGCAAACCGACGTTTCTGCAGCTACCTGCCTGAGCAGTTTTGATATGGAATTGGACATGGTTTTACCAAACTCTTTTGGGGACCAGCAAAGGAATATAAGAATTGCAGTGTGCAACACATTGCTCCTATAAACATCTCATTTGATGCACTCTAAGCTGAATCTTGAGCTATTAAGAATTTCTAACCCAAAGCTGGGGATACTGTAATCCACACTTAGTTCTGTATAATTGGAATTTAAGTATTAGTACAGGACATATGCTTGGCTGTCTGGTAAAAAATTCCACTCGGGCTTTGTGAAGTAACATGCCAAAAAAGAGTGTTACACCATAGTCTTGCATATTCCCTGTAATACAAGACATATTAAAGGTATTCACTGTTAGCTTCTTTTGCTTATGATTTCCCGGTGATTTTTCAGAAATACTTACATCAGGCAGGCAGAGATTTAAAGCATTATTTCTGTTCCATACATTGTTTTGTCTTTAGACCAAACCGGAATTCCCCAAATTGCAAGGCAACCGAAAGTGGCAGTTTAGTAGTCTGAGTAAAATTTTCCTGGTTAAAATTAGAGGAGTTAGTGTACCCAGCTGGCACTATGGAGCAAGCGAAGCAGAAAAGGCAAAAGCTCGTGGGACATGGAGAACGAGTCCATTAGTTGGTTTTCCAGAACCAGGTCAAGGTATTCTAGCAAAAGTCAGGAAACCGAGTATTTTTTAACTTGTCCAAATGGCACCTTTTACCAGAGAAGACAGTGGAGCCTCGTCAAGGTTAGAAATCTGGACTGTATGCCTGCGTGTGCAGTTGATTTACTGGGTGGAATCTCAGCTCTGGTAAAAGCAGAGGCTTTTTACCCCATCTTTACTGAAGCCAGGTTTTCAGATGATCTGCGCAATTCTAAGTGACCCACTTTACCTTTCTGTAAAACATCTATAACAGTATTTTCAACACTAAATCAGGAAATCAGTGCAGAAGAAAACGGATTGCATGTTTCACGCTTTACTAGCTTACAAATTCTTTTTCAAAAATGAATTACAGGAAAAGGAAAAAAAGTAACTTCTCTTTTCTGTTTCTTTAAGTAACCTTAAAAAAGGGAGTTTTTTTCTTTTTTTTTTTTTCTTTTAGGAGAACTTGTATCTGTCAAAGGAGTTCAGTATTGTCTAACAAAATAACTGTCTATGCTATTAAACAGTATGGGCACATTTTGCTTACGCTGTTTTTACTTACACTGAGTAAGAACTAAATTTAAAATGGGAAAAGCATTTAAGATTTGTCTGAAACAGAACAAAAGATTGCAGGATGAAGTAGAAAAGAATTGAGCCCGTGTACTTCAATATAACTTCTATTTTAAAGTGCAGTTTGAAAAAGGAATCTTGGATCATACATGCCGTGTTTTATGCCAAACAACACAAACTAAGTAAAACACAGAGGTGTTTCACTCTCAATTTGCCCTTTTTAGGTCAGAAAAAAAGGAAATTGTCACACACACTGTCTCTTGTATATATTATGGAGAGTTGTTATGAAGTGGTTATTTTATAAAGGTTACACGTTCTCCCAAACAATATTTTAAACACTCTCTTTCTTCATCGCTTGTTAAATAATGGCATGCTTTCCGCCTAGAGAACGATCTTAATATTAAGAAGATATGCAGCCTATATAATTTTTTTCCTAATTTAACATCCCTTTGCGATAGTGTAATACTATAAGGCTTCATTCTCGTATTTCATTGCTAAGGGCCTTATTATTCAGTGTACTGTTGCTGAGCAAAGATGGTAGCTTGTGCTCAGCAATCGCTTAGGACTCAAATCATTAACAAATTCCTTTCAAGCCTGGGACGCTGTCTGTCCGCTGAAGGTTTATAAAATGAGCTGTAATGAGCATCTGATGGGAAATCCCAATTGTCATGCAAACCGTGGGGGAGACGCCACTCGCGGGCAGGGTCTGACTGCGGCCATGCGGATGTGTTTCCAAAAACTGAATCCGCAGCAGGAGGAAGTGAAATTCTTTGGTGGCCCTGTGAAGGCATCTTGTTGTGGAGGTGAAAGATTCAGTTTGCTCTCTGGACTGATTTCTTACAGCATGGACAAACTGTTAAGAAGAAAGAGAATGCTCTGTTAAACGCGAAAGAAGTCCTTTGTCTTAACAGTCACAGCTTCCTTCTTCCTCCAGTTGTGTTTTTGCCTCAATGACCCTTACACTGGAATATGTACTTCTTGGGAACAAGTAAGGAGAGCAAAATTGATTTGTTCTGTTTATTTCTCATCAATTTTGCATTTTCTTCTGCCATTTCATAGAATTGATTAATCATTATTCCTAATAAAACCTTTACTTGAACTAGTTTCCATTTACACTTTGTATTTTCCTACAGGATCCATTGAAAATAAGCTGCATAAATGCAAGTTTCGGGCAGGCATTAAACACTATGTAATTTAATTTCTTCTCATTCTCTTCTCCAACAGACATCGACGAGTGTGAGACAGTTGGCATATGCATGAACGGGCGCTGTGTGAACACTGATGGCTCTTTCAGATGTGAGTGCTTCCCTGGCCTTGCAGTAGGACTGGACGGACGCGTGTGTGTCGGTAAGACAACCTTAGTGTGTGGTGAGTCACAATTAACTGATGTTAAGGCATTAATGCTGGACTTAAAGAACAGATCAAGTCTGAACATAGAATTTACCATTATCTCATGGACTGGTGGATGGAGGTTGTACTGCAATCTAATAGCTCTGGGATATTTACTGTAATACCTGTTTTGCTATTTTTTCTTTTCCTTTGCGTTTAAAGGGGAAAAAAATGTGTGGTAAACCATATAGCATAGTGCTGTTGAAGGTGAGTAGTACTGTATTAGTTTTGAGTAGGTGAGAATTTGTTTCGTTTCTGTCAATGTAAAATAACAAGATTGGGAGGGGGAGAGAAGATACTTCTTGTGAAAATGAAATCAGTCCTCTAGCTCTGAGAATAAAGTAAACAGTACTGAGTTTTTTCAGAAGTTTTGAGATATGCTTGGTTTAGCTCTGAGATCCTGCTGCTGGGTCCATCAAGTTATGAGTAATGTCCTTGTCACATGACAAAGACTTTGTCCCTTTTCCCTGTGGCTTCTTGCTAGTTCAAGGTTAAGAACTGATTATTCCCATAGTAGTCCCCTAATGCATGTTAAGTCATTAAATGCAGTAAATAGTTTGTATGTTTGAACTCTTAGGAGCATGAGGAGAAAGTTTCCTGTCATGAGGAGAGTGAGGGTATAGATAGGTGAAAAGCGTACAGAAATGGTGAAAGGTGTTTTGTTTCGGCAGCTGGTTTACAGTGTTGTAGTTACGGCAGTATAGTTGGCTATGGCAGGATTAAGAGAGATTTCTTTCCTCAGATACACATATGCGAAGCACGTGCTATGGTGGCTACAAGAGAGGGCAATGTGTGAGACCGTTAACTGGTGCGGTTACAAAATCGGAGTGCTGTTGTGCCAGCACTGACTATGCCTTTGGAGAGCCTTGTCAGCCCTGCCCAGCGCAAAATTCAGGTATGGCCTATTTATTGGTGCGTATTCTAATCTAAGCTTTATATCGATAATCTATTGTTAGAAAGGTGTAGAATACAGTTTTGTATTAACGTTGCACCCTAGATCAGGTGGGTTAATTTGTCGTATAACATGTATAACAGGTATTTGTGATCAATCTGCTATTTTGCCTGTTGGAAGAGTACAGAAGAGAATTTTGGGGGCAATAAGAAATGTCAATATCTGGATCCAGAGTTGTTGCATGCATTAAAACAGTTTTTTCCAACAACAAACCATTTTGCTAGATGTGGATAACAAAAGTACAATTTTGAACTCAAGTTATTCATGGAAACATGTTGAGTAATTCATATATTCGTATCCTCTCGTACACCTCTCAGTCAGGTGTTTGCTGCCTGGAATCTGTATCCTTCAAGTGATCTGGAACTGTTTGTAACTAGACAGGAACTAGCCTTTGGATAGTCAATGCAAAAACAAACGTCCCGTTACGTCAGTTGAGAATACTTGAGTCTCTCACTGCAATCCCCACCAAACGGGGTTGTCTGGAGTACAACTTCTCTCTGGCAAGAAAGCAATCCTCGTCATTCTCGTGGGCAGAATCTGCTTTTAGGAAAGCACTTCTTCCAGGAAGACTGTGCTGACAGTCCTTGTGAAGCCAGTAAGTAAAGAGACCCTGGTTTCACGGAGGTGACCGACTGCAGGGAGCTAGTTGAAGCCCAGCTTTGTTGAATGATTCTTTTCACTTGGCAAATTTGTTGCTGCATGTAAACAAAATACGCCATTGGTTATGTTTTTCAAAAGCATCTCATACTAACATGGTATGTGCTTTGTAGGCAAAAACACTTACAGGTTTGTTTTTTAAATCTCAGTTTTAACTGATAGCTTTATGAAGAGCGTTAGGGAGACAAAACCATTCATTTATGTATGTGGAATCTATTTTTCCTGTGTTATTTTGCCCACCTCTTCAATTGCTAAAATATGCCATCTCTTGTAATGAATAGCATTTTTTTGGGCTTTGAGTGGGGGAGGGAAGGAGAATATTTCTTAGAGAGGAGTGTTCTATCAGAGACTGAAAAAAAATTCCTGAAGGGAAGACATTTGTGTCTCTGTGCTCCTCAGAGCTCTTTGCAGAAGTTCCTGCCATTCTAGGCTAGAGGTTTTGCGGATGCATGACCAGAGGAGGCCGCTTACACATGCAGTATTTGATTCAAGCAGGGGTGCATACTAATCTCCTGGTTGTGATAGTATCGGGAGATGTGCTGTATGTGATTTTCCTTAAAGAGAAGACAACTAATTCCCATTCCATAATATTTTAAATCTTTATTAATTTTAGCAGAGTAATTATTTGGGCTGTCATTAAAGTGCAGATGTACCAGAAAATGCTGACCCGTGTGGCAACAACTAATGCTGATCTGGCTGTCAGTTTATTCTGTTAATTGTTCTAAACTCAAAAGAAGAACTTGAACTCGGTGGTAATTGAGACGTTTTGAGAAACTTTGATTCGTATTTTAATTATAAAAATAATTAAAATAATAATGTAAGCCTAAGAGATCCTTGATCTGCTATGAACTTCTGAAGACACTCCTGCTAAACGGAGTTCAGTATGGGCTACGTTTATAGGAAAACCTTTTCTGTTTCCTGGTCCCTTTGAATGTGCACCTTGAGCAAGGACTTGGCCATGGGAGTTCTGGAGAATCTTGCTGTGAATATGTTATGGTTCATTTGTGTAGGAGGGCTAACGTGAAATTTATGTCTGTTCCTAAATGCCTCAGTTCACCATGTGAAGTTTTTACTCATCCGTCTGCATGAGCAGATGCAGACCCTGAATCTCTAAAACGTTTCACAGAACACAGGCTGTGAATTTTTTTAGAATAATTGAAGGCATTTTATTTCATTTGCGTAATTAATTGGCGTATTTTAAATGATGATGTTGAAAGCAATGAGCTAAGAGAGAATATTCCAGTAAGTATTTTAATATTTTTGCAGATGAGTATCAGGCTCTGTGCAGCAGTGGAACCGGCATGACTGCAGGAGGAAATGGTAAGATCACCTGATTTAGTTCAAACTATAGCAGCTCTGGGTCAAAGTGTTACCTTGATAACCATGCAGTGTTAGATGTGCTGGTGGGCATGATGGCAGGAAAGAATGGGAGGAAAGCTTATTCAAGTAGTTGTTTGTAACAAATCAGAGTAATGCAGGATGAAATGAGTGGAGCATGCCATTTCAGCAGCGTGCCCTCCCTGTTTTACACCATGGAATGCATACGAGTGCCGTTATAAAATAATGGCAAATTTAGGAGGATTGTTACTACTTGTATGACTTAGAAATCATATATCTAAGTCATGTTAGCACATTTCCGCTGAAATAATCCTGAAGAATAAAGCCATGTTGAACACTGAATTTCCTCACATGTTCATCTGTCAAAAAGGCCCAGCTGACAGAGTTTGGTTAATTACAGAGAGGAAGTAAATGATTCCAGTCAAACTTTGTAGTCACAGAACTGTGAAACTGCACACTCTTTAAGTCAGCCAATGCTCACTGGTAGCTTTGCTCACCGTAGAGAAGAGAAAGCATGCAGAAAGGAGGGGCGGTTCACGGGCTGGAGAGTGATGCAGTCTGGAAATGCTGTGAATCAGGAGATACAGGGGGGTATTAGTGCATGCGCCTCTCTAAATATAAGACCCCAGTTTAGTATCCCGGTTCTTCCCGGGATCTTGTTTAAAAGCAAGTCTTTTAAATATCTGTGGGCTAGAGATGTTTGGGTTTGGTTTTTTTTTTTTGAGTGTGAATATTTAGGTGCGAATTCCCTAATCCAAACTACACGTTTATAAGTATGGGGCAGCCAGTGTTAATGATATTCAATATCTATCTTTTTCTGGTTTGGAGAATTAACCCCACAATCCCTCAACAACTGAGTCTGGTTTTTTGGCTGTTTTTTTTTACCTTTATGTAGATATTAATGAGTGCTTACTGGATCCTGATCTGTGTCCAAATGGAAGGTGTGAGAATCTGCATGGAACATACAAATGTATTTGTGACCCTGGATATGAAGTGGATTCAACTGGGAAAAACTGCATTGGTATGAAATGTCCCATTTTTCATTTTGAAGTTTGACGCTTTTTCTTATCCTCTTTCACTTTTTTTTTCTCTCAGTGTTTCATCAGGTCCATTAGCTACTCTTCTGATATTTCTGGATGTTTCTGCTGAATTCTTACTTTAATTTAAGTGCTTTGCAATGCTTATAAAATCCTCCACTGTAGGGCTGAAAGGGATCGTTGCCAACAGCAACTCAAATCACTGGCAACCAGGCAATAAACATCCAGTTCAGTGAAGTCCTCTGAACATGCATTCTGCAGTACCAGAGTTTCTGAAAATCAAAAGCAGCCAGATCCTGCAATTACATTGCACCACAGGAGGGATCTAGGATCACCAGGATGCTAGATGCATCCAAGAGCTGGGGATTTAAGTAAAACTCCCAACTGATCGTAAGAAGATAAGCATCCCATATGCTACAGAAGGCTTACGTGGTTTTTTTCAATTCTGATTTTGGGGAAAATTCACTTTCACCTTTCAGACTGTGTTAAGTGCACTGGCCAAACACAGGAAAATTTATTGTCGTTGGAAACACCAGCAGAACCTGATGGCGTGGTGTCTCTAGCTAGGGCTGATTTCCTGTGCTGTACAAGTGGAAAAAAGTCTAGAGCCTCACAGAAAAGCTGAATGAAGTTCTTGCTCCTTGGAGGTGACCAGTGGAAGCACTGTGGCGTGGGATAAAAAGAATTCAAATAAGTAGCAGTCCAGTCTCTCCTCACACTAACTTGGGTGAAAAAAAAATCAGATGCCTGCAGACTTGTGTTACAAATTTTAATTCTGGCCATTCTTTTGTTCCATTGCATGGTCCCGTTGAAAGCTCATAACTTAAACCCCTTTAGATTCCTTTCTTGCACTGTTGCATTGGTGCATTGTTCCAGACCTCCTTCAAACAACTGATGAGAAATTTCTTCCAGTTTCCTCTTAAGATTTATTTGTGACCACTTTATTACCGGTTGATGTTGTGGTAATATTATCCTTTGACTTAGCACCATGTCAACGCTTACCCCCAAAGATGAAGAATCATCATACCCTCTCTCAAACTCTGTTGGCTAAACTATCCAAATCCACACTTCCAGTCTTTCCATAAAAGCAGAGGCTGCAGCCTTCTCTTGAACACAGCGCATCTGCCAGTACACGGTGCTCTGATGAGGTTTGACTAGTGCCTTGTACAGTGGTGCCAGCAATTCTCCATTGTCCCTAGGAATATTCTGCCTAAATGAGAGTGCATTAGCCTTTTCTCAAATGCGTCTTATACTTTGGGATCAAAGTCAACATTTAATTGGAAGCTACATCCAGAGAACTGATGAGTTCTGGTTTATAGCATGTTATTGTTACTGGTTCCTAATTGCAAGTTTTTGGATATTGGTGATTATATTTCATCTTATTTCTCCCATTCATATTGTCAAAATTAATTTAGTCTTGCATGATTCTCTGAATTGGTAGTAACTTCCAGATTAGTGTCGTCCACAGTTTTTGATCCCATTCTTTTTTTTTTTTTTAATTTTATTTCTGTATTGCAAGAATACAGACCAGTTCCAAGACTGATCCCTGAAAGGCATTGCTAATAGCCTCTCTCCTTCATGATTACTCCCCTTTTTAGTACACCCTACTGCAATCTGTCCTTCAGCCAGCTCTGGAACCACCTTAAAGTTCTTGAATTCCTTTCTGTTATCTCCAGCTTACACGGTAATTTTATTTGGGTTCTGTTTTCTCCACTTAGACCTAAATAGCTTAAGTCATCTGTGTTATCCCAGTCTAAACTATCCCCTTATTTTTTAAAAAATAAAGAGCTGATCTATCTTTGATAAAAGTCATGCTGTAATTCATCCCATTTTTGCATTTGCTTCTTTGGCTCTAATTATCCATGTCCCATTTCAGTGTCTGCCTGTAGCTTACGGCATCCCTTCTCCCCATCCATCTGTGAGTTTTCCAGCTGCTCCCCAGCCCACCCTGTTGCAGCCCACATCCATCCTCCATCACAGCTGTTTCCCATTCTTCCATAATGTTCCACCTGGCCCTCTCTCAACTTTTCTGAACTCCTGTGAAGCTTCCCACACGGTCTGTTTTATTCTGCAAATCTCCCTGCTTTTCCTAGCACTTCTGCTGTTCCCAGCTGCTGCGCTGACCCTTTGAGCCTTCCCAATTTCTCTCAACACTTTCTGAGGCATCTCTGACTTGGCCAGTTGTTCTTGTCTGCTCTCGGGGTCTCTCCTGGTCTTCACCTGCCATTCATGGCCCATTGCCTCCTTTTTGCAACTTCTCTGTAATGACGATAGCTCTTCCAAAGATTTCCTAAGGGCTCTTGAAATTTAGCACGAGCATTTCTATTTAAATTTTTCACCTCTGAAGCAAGTGTAGACTTGCATTGGCCTTGTTAACCATAACATCTAAGACAGTTCAGAGCCAGCTTAGAAAAAATGGTGTTTTAAAGACCAGGATGACCAGCAAACCTTTCCAAAACAATCCCCTCCTCATGTCTTTCATGACTGAGGGGGTTGCTGTGCAGGGAAGGAGAGACTGCATAGAACTATTCCACAATATAGGCAAGATGGAAGTGTGATTCCCAGCTTTATTTTGAACCATGGCGTGTCTGTTGCATATTATGCTTATGTGTAGAAAGGGAGTACGAGCTCTTATAAAAGCAAAGCAGCCTGCTAAAGAATCAAGCTCAGGAAAAAGTCATAAAAAATATACAAAAAGGGTGGTGTTTGGGTTTTTTTCCCCTATTTAAAAAGCAAAATATAAAGTTAATTTTTCTCAAGGTAATATTTGTGTGGTTTTAATTCCTACAACTATTGTTTTTTCCATTATTTTAATGGTAGTTTCCATGAAGAAGGAAGGTGCAGTAAGTGGGATCTTTAGTGTTAGTTTATTTGGAATGGTCATTTCCATTTAAAATAATTCCAAGCCTGTTGTCTAGTAAAAGAATCTAGAAATCTCTTTAGAGTCTTTGAAAAACAATGCAAGTCATGTGTGTGAGTATTCCGTCCCACCCCCACTCCCGCCACCTTTTTGTCTCCTTGTGCTCTCCACATACACAAAATTTAATGAAATGTGGCTGTTGGGAGGGAAATAGTGTCCTGGCTTCTATTCCTGAAACGCTTGCTTAGAAAGTTCTGTATTTTCATCATAGACATTGATGAATGTGCGCTGAACATACTGCTTTGTGACAATGGGCAATGCAGAAATACCCCTGGAAGTTTCACCTGCACCTGTCCAAAAGGATTTGTATACACTCCTGACCTAAAGACGTGTGAAGGTAATTGGTAACCCACCTTTTCATCCTATTCATTTGGGTCGTTCTCAGATTGCGCCAGATATAATTTGAACGTTGATGAAGCTGTAATGTGTAGAACTTAAAAAGTGTGGGGAAGTAGAGGAATGAGGAGAGACGAGTCTAAAACGCAAGCATTAGGTAACCTCATGGACTAGCCTGTATGAGGTCTGTACTGGCATCCTCCTCACTGAGTACTACCAGTGTGCCCACACTGTGCCAAGGGTGAGAAAAACTGCAGAAGAACCATTTTACTAATCTGTTACCATGTGGAGAACAGAGCCAGGTGGCTCCTAGTTTGAGCCCTGTGTGAGCCACAGACAGGACGTGTATCAGATCATTCAAACAACGTAATTCATCACCACAAAACAGGGCTATAGCTGTTTATCACTGCAAAATGAGCTGCTGCTGTCAGGTCCAGTGTTTCAATGTTCTAATGTGTTCTGTGTCTTCAGGACACATGCATCAGTAGTCTACTGTGAAGAGTTTGGCCACAGAAAAACAGTATCCGGAAAACTGGGCCTGAGAAGAGGTTTTTCCGTTTTTCTGCAGGCTGAAAAAGGCCATGTGTATGTTCATTAACACTTCCTGGCACTAACGGCAGTGTGCTTCTCTTCCAGATATTGATGAGTGCGAATCTAACCCCTGTGTTAACGGGGTATGCAAAAACACACCAGGATCTTTCGCTTGTGAATGTTCTCCTGAAAGTACCTTGGATACAACCAGAACCATCTGCATAGGTATTTATTCTTCTGAAGATTTTACATTTGCTGGTTGAAAATGTTCAGTGACATTGTACAGCAGGTTTAGAAAATATTTAAAAATAACTCGTGTAGATAAATTTGGTGGAAAATATTAACAAAACGGTGTTAAGAACGTGTTTGTTTTCACCCTTACTGCGGGTACATGAAGTGTGACTAGCACCTGGGAACATGGTGTGCTTCCATATCAAATCGAAGAGGTAAAGTTTTTTTGTAACAAATACAGAAATGCTAAGACTGCTTCTTCAGGACTAAGATCACCCTCTTAATTACTCCTGTAAGAGGGGTTAAGATGTTCTTCTTAAGATCTGCTCTCTAGAAATGCCAGTTTTCTATTTGAGGTGGAGCACAAGTAAGTTCTGTATCAGTCCAGACCACCTCTAGAGCAGCCACAGACAATGCTCTGACTCGTGTACTCTCTGGATTCATAATTTCTTCCCTTATGTATTCTGAAGGGACAGTAATTTACAGCTGTTGCCTAGTCAGTGAGGAAAACTGTGGAACTATAGCTCTGTCTGATCCTTAGTTATCTCCTGCCACTCCCTGTATGGAAAGATCAGATTTCCAGACCGGGCGATCTGATTAATGGAAGATCTAGAAAGAGTTCATACCTGCCTCGTTCTTGTGCACGTGCCTCTAATCTGAGCCATGATAAATACAGTGACTCAAATCTTGAATGGTGTTGAGATGTTCCCTGTTAAGGACAATAAGCATAAATGAGGATTTGCAAGGGCTCTGTGCTGGGATGATTTCAGACTATAGTCCAGCACAGAGAAGGATAAATTAAGAGCTTTTCAAATAAATTTGGATCTGATGTGGTAAGTTATAATGAAAGGTGATTTTTTTTCATGGTTAAATGTTTATAAATACATTAATGTATAATGCTCAACAATCTGCATGACAATGCATTGGGTTTTTTTCCAATCAGAAACTGTGAAGGGTACCTGTTGGCAGAACATAGTGGATGGAAGATGTGAAATAAATATAAATGGAGCAACTCTGAAGTCCCAGTGCTGTTCCTCACTAGGTGCTGCTTGGGGAAGCCCGTGTACACCATGTGAACGAGGTAACACTCCATTTTCCTCAGGAATTTGGGATTGTCCCTATTCTGATGTTGATCCAGATTATTGTTGTAGAAGTTTGGGCACAGGCTAGACGAATAAGTTTACTCATTCTATTATCAAGCACTCATTCATTATTCAGTAGGAAAAAGAGAAGCCTTAATATTTGAGAGGTAGCATGTAGCTATACAAGGTGCTAACTCTGGATTTGATAGCAATCCAGTTACTAGTTTAAATTCTGAAGGGAAGGGACCACACCTACAGCCTGTAACTTCCAGCAGCGCTTTAGCATGGTTTGTTGTAATTAGTGAACTAGAGTTCCTAACGATGTAGCAATAGATACACATTCCCCAGAGCTTCCAAAAAAATGTTTGCAACAAATGGATCTTTGGTGTGGTAGTGGAGGGAGGAGAGGGAGTAGCCCTTGGTATTATACTCTGTAGATTAACTGATGACCTAGAGCATCATACTGTTGATCGAGAAATGGGTTGAGGTCTCTTCATATTTACTTAGTAATTAGACTGAACTGTGGGATGAGCTGGGAAGCCAGGGATGAGCCAGTGACTGCAGAAATGTGTGTGGGTTGCTATTTCTGTACGCTGAAAGCTGCGAGTTTGCTCAGATCTTTAGTTAAATTCATCCTGTGCATCTTAACAGAATTCATCCTCATCCATTCATGGTAAATAGAGTGGTAATATGCTGTGGTCAGGTTAAATGAATTTGTTGATTTGAATGAAGCAGAAATTGTGTAACCGCTTTCGGGTTAGCTGGCTGAGACACACGGGAAGCAAAAGAGGATAATGGCTGACACTCTAATGTAGTTTATGTAGTACCCCATCTTACCTCTTTATCGTTTCAGAAAATACTGAGATAGTGTCTGAGCACTCAGACTTCTCACAGCAATAAACTCTAGATGATATTTCACTTGATTAGTTTTGCACAATAAGTTAATTGTGAGTTTTGGATTATAGCGTTCTAAAAGTTCATTTTTGTTTGTTTTACAGACCCAATATGTCAAAAGGGATATTCAAGAATAAGAGGAACATTGTGTGAAGGTATTTATTGTTGCCTTAACATAAATCAGAGCTTGACTGAAAAGCACCAGTATTTTGATTTAAGTGGTTAATTTAGCATAGAGAAACTCTATGCCAAATTCTTACCTCGTGTAGTTCCATTGACTTCATTAGAGTTATTTCAGGGATTAATTTAGTTTCAGTTTGTTTAACATTCCTGCATACTCACAGTTTATCTCAAAGTACACACTTGCAAATACAGTCTGCCAGTATAAGGAGGTGGTTTTCTCTCTTCAAGTGCTGTTAACTGGGTGTCCTATTTGGGCAAAGTATGCATCTTACACATGTTATAAAACATGGCATCTTGATACAGTGATATGACAAGCCACTACTAGGCTTCAGAAAAAGAATGTTGAAAGACTATATTTAACATGAAAGTGGGGGTTTTTAGTTTTTTTTCTTAACCTTGGATTCCCTCCATGCCAGATTATATGAAATCACATTCCAAAGCATAGTTTCATTATCTTATTAAAAAAAAAAAAAAAAAAAACCATCGGAAAAGATTAATGCCAGATTATATGAAATCACATTCCAAAGCATAGTTTCATTATCTTATTAAAAAAAAAAAAAAAAAAAGACATCCGGAAAGAGTTAAATGTTGGTTAAAGAAAAGGTTAAAGGTTTCTTCGAATGTGTAGCCTTTTGCTTGGTATGAGATGACTCTATACTCTTCTGTGAGAACTGAAGGTCCCACCCTGTTTCATCTTCATTTCAGTTGATTTGAAGTGCTAGGAAAGTACTGCATCTTACCATCACATGCAGAGGCTCAGAGAGTCTCAAACTGCTGTGGATCATCCTGACTGACAACATCTTACATGACACTGCAGTTAAAGTATTTTTAAAAAATCACTTCCATATGTAGCTTCCATAAAGAAACATTGTTTTTTCCCTTAACAAAAAAATAAAATTAAAAAAAAAAAAAAAGAGAGAACACCCCTCACACATATTCTTTGCTTTCCAAATGATGACTGAATACCTTGGCGCGTCTGTGCTGCAGACCCACTGTACATAACTTATCTGACCTCAGCAACACTTTCTGGAGTGTAAGTGAAAGAAAAGGGGAAAAAAAAGTGGCCCCACCTATCTCTCTTCACAAGGAAAGTCTTAGAACATTTTCAACACTGCTAGGACGGAAAGTTTATCCTTCCAAGATGTAGACATAGCTGGTTTTAGCATTTCCTTTACCAGCACTTCGTATTACATCTATTACATGCTTTCATCTTTCTCAGTTCAGTGGGACCTGGGTAACCCCAGATTTTTCAGTGTAGTTTCCCCTGCTTTTAACATATTGATGCCATATTTGGGTTTCACCCATTGTAAGCATTTTTCAAGACAGGAAGATTTCTAGGAAATTTACTGGCAAGTGAGAGACAGGGCAGGAGAGTAAGTTTAGTTCCCAAAAGGTGATGCTCAATTCTCCCATACACAGCCCATGAAACATGAGTAATGGACCTTGTGCAAACTCAACTGGCAATGTTCCTCTGGTTTATGGGTGAGCCCTGGAGTTGTCAGCTGGAGCATTGCTCACAGGACGTGAACTGTTTCAGTGGTTTCTAATAGTCCACTGGCTTTGCTTCCTGCCTTCCAGTCAGTATTTGCCTCTTGTTTATAGTATCTGCTGAAGGGCAGAGGCCACTGGTGTCCGCCCCACATTTATCCTCCATCCCGCTCCCCGCGGTTTGAGAGCTGCAGAGTCTGTTCACACCGGGAGTTTTGCCTGGGGGCTAGCGAGTGCAGCCTACCCACTCGGTGATCACTCTGAACGGGGGTGTTCAGCTGTGGATTATCAGAGAAATTCTTCCCTTATTTCTTGTTCTTACCCTCTCCCGTCTTAAAAATTGTCACACTTCGTCTTGGGCTGCGTTTAATGCTGGAGGCTTTTTCCTGAAGGCAGCTGTGACGCGTGTTTTTCACAAAGGACACTGGTGGGAGGACCCCACTCTTGGATTATTAAACAGTTGTTTATGCTTAGGCCAATCTAACACGGTTAATCAAATTACCCTTACTCAAAAGTGCTAAATTTGCCAATTAAATATAAAAATATAATGTTTACTTAATGAAGTTAAACTCTGTGTGCAGTCATAAGGAGTTTATTTTACTCTATATAAAGTTAGTAATTGCTGACAAGGTCACAGGGAGGTTTCAAACTGTGTCGTAGTTTTCAGACATGCAGAGGTGTGCCTGATAAGACACAAACATAAACAAAACAAAACTTTAAAATAACATTTAAAAAACAGAGCGTACTTTAATCTTGTTATATGACATAATCTCATTATGCACTTACCTTTACCTTTCTTTGCCCATTTGCTTCAAAAATCCGGCCCACAGTGAGTATGAAAACTGTATCAATTTTTAAATGCCCCTTTGTTGCTTTTGAGTTTGATTTGAGTATGTGTAGGAGTGGCAAGTAGCAACATGTATTATTTCTAAGCATCGGTGATTTTCTGTAATTAATTGGTTCTGACTGACTTGCATAGGAAATCCTAAATATTCGGGATTTTGTCAGGCCATGTAAACTGCTGGCGGGGGGGGGCGTGTGTGTGTGTGTGTGTGTTGTATTTTGTCCTAAAAAGCAAACATTAGAATGTTCATAATTTTTTTCCTGATTTGTTCATTCACCTTTTGTTTGGAAATAGATGTAAATGAATGTGAGGTGTTCCCTGGAATCTGTACAAATGGGCAGTGTGTCAATACCTTGGGATCCTTTGTTTGCCAGTGCCCCAGTGGAATGACTTTAGACGCTTCTGGACGGACGTGTCTTGGTAGGTGTCAATTCCATCTACAGGTCTGCTAGGGAAGAGCAAGTCTTTGTGGTGAGCAATGTTTGTGCTGCATGTTTTCTTACAATTATTTTTGTCCACATAAGTAGTTTTCAAATGGAATCCATCAGGGACATGAACTTAATTCAGCGGGATTATGAACAGATTCCAGTGGCAGTACCTAAAGCCTGTCATCATCTGCTAGCTGGTGAATAGCATTGATTTAGTTCTAGAGTGTTCATCTGAAAAATCCCTACAGATCATCTGTGCTCTTAGCACTGTACAGGTTGGAAGAGTAGCAGGGGGACCACTGTGGGCTGGGACCCAGGTGTCTGAGGAGGGATGTGGTGTTCCTAGCCACGCTGTACACCTTAATGGAGAGTGCCACAGAATGCAGAAGTTACGCGTGCTGTTCCTCTGAAGCACCTGTGTCCCTTTATGACAGTAGAAGGCTAAAATTTGTCTCAGAACAAGGCATAGCTTGTAGTAATTAAAAGGCCTTATATAGATGTGTTAAGCTGGAATGCTTAAAATCCTCTTCTGATCAAAAATTTACCTCAAGTGTTGAGCACCATTTTTCAGAATGGTGCTTTAAACTCACTTCAACTCTTAATTTCTGAGTTTAATGTTAATATTTTGCAGTTAGAAATTATGCAGTGTGCTCGGTATTCTCCTCTGAGTCCACAGAAACATGGAGCAAACTGTCTTATGAAGGGGTTCTGGAAAAGGATTCCTTCGTGGTGAACTATAGTTTCTCACTCGGCATTTTGTTCAATTGCCCAACAGACATTCGCTTGGAGAGTTGCTACCTGCAGCATGAAGATGAGCAATGCACCTCCCAGATACCAGGCCGACACCGAATGGATGCTTGCTGCTGTTCAGTGGGGGCAGCCTGGGGCTTTGACTGCGAGGAGTGTCCTCTGAAGGGATCACCTGAATTTGAAGCTCTTTGTCCAAGAGGACCTGGGTTCTCTACGAAGATAGAGATAACTGGGAAGCCTTTCTCTAAAGGTATGTGATCTGTTTATGGTTCTGCCGGCTTTTCCTCCTCCTCTTCCCTCAGACAGCTCCTGTGGGTTTGAAGATTTCAGTGGTAGTTGGGTATGACACTCACCTTACAGCACATTTGAAAATCCTGTTAGATTTCATGGGAATTAAGGCCAGAGTAAAACACAAGATAATTTAGTCTGTCACAGACCTTTGAGTGCCATATAATACTGCAACCTCAAAACTCTAAACTTTTGTCTCTACTAGAGAGGTTAAATTGTGCCTGACTTTGCCTCCTGTGTTGCATCTAATGGCACCTCTGGCTGATGGAATAGCTTTGAAAACCCGGCACTTCATGGGAACAAACTGAACACTCAGCTTTTGATGAATTGAAGGAGCAATCCTGACCTGTGCAGGCTGCAATAACTTTAGTTCTACTGTGGAGCAAGCAAGGGAGGATGAGTGATTTTGGTAATTCTTGTGGAGCTATTGGAGAAGTAGAGAAAAACATTTCCAGAGTGATAGCTCAGATCAGCAGAGTTTAATTTACTAAACCCCAGTCTTGTTATGACTGTTTTTGGTGAACTTCCAGCATTAAATGGGAATCACACAGTGGCACCCTAGTATCATGTGTTGACAGCCGTCTTTCTGGGATTACCAGTGGGGTTAAGCTGGACAACATCAAAAGCACAAGTGGATGTGAATATGTTTATAAAGAAAGCCAGTTACCCGAAACCTAAACATTCCGAAGTCTGAAAGGATGGGAAAATACGTGAATGACAATTGCTTGTTGTTAGTTTCAGCCTTAATTTTATAAACAGTTACTAAGCCATTAATTACCCATAAAGAAAAGTGACATGTGCTTTTATTTACGCTCCTTATGTTTTCTGTGACTCATGGAAGTCACATTTTTTCCTCAGAGAACCGAATGGCTTTTTTTGGAGGTTCCCCTTGCCCTTGTAGGTTTGATCCTCTGTTTGCTGAAATCTTGTTGTTGACTTCAGTGAGCTGCAGCCCAGCTCCTGCAGGACAAAGGGCAGACTAATGCCATTTCATGGCAGAAAGTGCTGCTGGCAGTTCCACTGCGGAGTGTCTGTGTGGCTGGTTAGGCGGCAGTCAGTACCAGTTTGTGTAGTGTGGTGTACAGTTTCCCCAAGGAGGGGTCATTAACAGGAGAAAAGATGAGCTCTGAAGTCAGCCTTGTTCTTTCATGCACTGTTTTTGTGTGAAGTGATAACGTCATATGTCCTTACTGTTTCATTTTTAGATATCAATGAATGTAAAATGTTCCCCAGCCTTTGTACCCATGGAAAATGCAGAAATACTATCGGCAGTTTTAAGTGTAGATGTGACAGTGGATTTGCCCTTGATTCTGAAGAGAGGAATTGCACAGGTAAGCCACATGGGTGTATCACTCATAGCTTTGATTTGGAAAGAAAAAGCCGAACTCCTTTGAGAATACTGTGAATGCGTTTTGTGTTCCAGATATTGACGAGTGCCGCATCTCTCCTGATCTTTGTGGCCAGGGCATCTGTGTCAATACTCCTGGAGACTTTGAATGTGAATGTTTTGAAGGCTATGAAAGTGGATTTATGATGATGAAAAACTGCATGGGTATGTTATTTGTAGACCGTAGATCTGCAGTAGTATGCTCTGCATGTTTTTTTTTTTGTTTACTTTGTAATTTTTTGAAGGTTCGAGTGCACCTGGATTTAGGTCCTGCTTTGTAACTCTTATTAAAGCTCACTTAACTTGATTTCTGCACCAAATATGAGTTCACTGCTTCTGCAGGATGCCAAAGCTTAAATGAGCAAGGGTCAGGATTTTAGGATATTAAATGTATCCGCACAATCCCCATTTTGCTGAGATGCCATCCTGAACTTCAGAATTAGAGTAGATTAAAATTTAGAAGTAGCCTTTTTGAATTTATTTTGTTTTATTTTATTGACTGCTCTGTAGTGTGAGGGATGACTAGCTGTAGGAAAGGCTCCAGAGCTAATCTAGGCAGATGGTGCGGTGATGGGTAGCAGGCTGTGGGGAAGGATGGACTGCTGTTGTGGCAGTGCTGGCCCCTGCAGTGATGTGCCTTCCCTTCTCCCCACAGACATCGACGAGTGTCAGCGCAATCCTCTTCTCTGCCGAGGCGGCACCTGCATCAACACAGAGGGAAGTTTTCGGTGCGATTGTCCTCCAGGCCATCAGATATCACCAAATATCTCTGCATGTGTAGGTGAGACACTGCAGGCAAAATCAATATTGTGCACAGCTTTTTTATACCACTCTTGTGTTGCACATGTACTTAAAATGTTTGCTTTAGCATAATTTTCATTTCAGACCTAAACCACATTCCTCTTTTTCTGTTGCACAGACATAAATGAATGTGACCTAAGCACCAACCTGTGCCGAAATGGACGTTGTGTCAACCTGATTGGAAAGTATCAGTGTGCTTGCAACCCCGGCTATCAGTCCACAGACAACAAGTTGTACTGTGTTGGTAAGGACAAAATCTACACGGGGTCTCTAGCGAATAGGGAAAATGAAATACAAATAACTGTTTCATTTTCAGTGGTTAGATATTTTTAACTACGATACAAAAATGTAGTGCAGTCTGCCAGAATAGTGTGCAAAAAAACCAAAATAAGGCCATCCATTATTGTGAGAAATGAAATTATCACAGTGCTGCAGTTAACTCTGTGATAGCTTATTTTCTTTAGTAAATCAGTCATGATGCATAAAATAGCATGCTGCTCTAAATGGCCTAAGTCTTTTTACGTGTAGATAATGTTCTCTCGTTCCCTCCCTTTGCCTGAAATCCATCCCAATGCCTGTATTTGCAAACACTTGAATGTTCAAAGAGTGTGCAGATATCAGGCGTAGATTCTGGACTGATGCTGGTCTGGAAAGCCGACCCAAAGGGCATCCTTGAAATGTGCTTTAAAGTAAAAGGTGTTTGTGGGTTTTCACTGTAATTTTTCTCTGTTTAGATATTGATGAGTGCAGCATAATGAACGGTGGCTGTGAGAACTTCTGTACAAACTCAGAGGGCAGCTATGAATGTAGCTGTAAACAAGGCTTTGCACTCATGCCAGACCACAGGACATGCACTGGTAAGGGAGATTTTGGGAACTTTTCTGCTGGAAGGATTTATTTCAGTAGTTTAAAAACTGACCTTCTTTTTAACATTAAAGCTATTGTAACAAATATACTGTGATTAAAAAAAATAAAAAAGAAGGGTAAATAATGCATGGAAAGTGAAGTTCTTTTTTCTATAATAAACATCTCCAAAGTATCAGAATTGGACAAAGCAACTGAATTGCTTTAAAGGGAACTGATTCTTCGTAATTTCAGAAAGTGTGCAAGTTGGTTCTGATCCAAAACCCACCTGGACACAGTCTAGTGCAACCTGCTCTAGGTGAACCTGCTCTAGCAGGCCGGTTGGACTAGATGGTCTCCAGAGGTCCCTTCCAACCCCTACCATTCTGTGAGTTTCATAGCAAAAAGCTGTAATTTTTTTTAGTAGGAGATAAATTTTCTTGCTAAGGTATTATATTAGATCTAAATTCCAAATGTGTTGAAATCAAGGAAAAAAATCATCATGAATGGAAGCCAGAATACTCTGCACGTGTACTGTATGGTTATATTGGAGAGGAGTAGAGAGAAATGATAGGAAAGGAGCTGATTGCCCTGTTCTGTGGTGGTGTGGTATCATCTGCACAACCACTGGCACACTGAGGCACGTGAGTATTCGCCAGCTGTTTGCCAACTCCATCCAAGAGCTGCTTGAAGAGCACAAGAAATATAACAGGGTTAATTCCTTGGAATAGAATTGCCTTTATAGTTGAACAAATGGAGAGTTTTCTATACTGAATTGATACACGCATTTCAAATTCATAAGTATTTATAGACCTCTGACCAGGTTCTCAGTTACCCTAAGGTAACTCGCTACCATTCCAAAGGGTAAAGGAGCCTTATTAGCATAGTTAGATGTAGTTTGCTCCCCCGTTGTAGCTTACGCTGTCAGAAAGATGTAAAATAACCGATCTTCAGCAAGCATCGGACCCTTGAAAGAAAGAAATCAACTAGGAAAAGTGGAAATTTGACTGACCCTAAACTTAAGTATTTCGACACTTAAAATAAGCTTTGAGAAATAGTTTGCTTTATGTCAAGTTTCTAGAAAAGGCAAGTTCATGTGAAAACTTGCCTAGACATCGGTGTTGGGGGCTCTTTTTCAATGCAGAAATAAAACCAGTTGATCAAAATTGTGCCTCATTCAAAATCTAAACCTAAGTGACAGGTTTAGAGGAACACAAGAGGGAAGGGAGGAGGGGGAGACCTGGGGAGAGGGGATCTCTTAGCCACTTCTCTGTTTTCAGCTTCTTGGCTTGACTGGGGCCAAACGACTGAAGTGTATGCTTGAACAGTCTTAGTGCTTTCCAGTCTCCTGGCTAGAAACTCCTGCTTGCCCTCAGCCACCCAAAGACATCTCTAAACCAAAAATCAGAGCGAATCGTTTAGAGCACCTTCCTGTGTATGGATAGGAAACTATCATCTTTCCCTTCTCAAAATTAAAAAGGAAGGAAGCAGTTGCCTTTGCTATGTGGAAGGGATGAATTTTCAGTGGTTTTGTCCACCCATTAACTTTACCATAAACATGTCCATAGAAGTTTGTAGTCAGATCTTACTTGGGTGAGGAGTAAAAAAGGCATCTGATCTTAGTTGTGATTCTTTGCATATTTATATCCAGCCTAGACTCTGAAAAATGGAATTTCATTCATAATTCAGCCAGTAATAGCTATTAGATATTAATTTTCAAACTCTTTTCTAAGAAAGACTTGAATGCAGTAGCCAACACATAAAAAGGTTTAAATAGCAGAAACACCAGACACCTTTGGATGTTAAGTCAAACTCTACCTAAGAAAATATCCAGAGATGTGAAGAGTCACCTTCACCACCCTTTTAGTATCTAAAAATGCAGCTGCCTTCTCTTGAAGAGATGTTAATTACGTATATAAACATGCGGTGAAAATTCAAAATCTGCATGCTGAAATTTTGCCTCTGCCCAAATTGAGTCAGAAATAAGAAAAAATGTATTTTGTGACATTCTCTACTCATTGCACTCAGGATCAGTTTTTACAGTGTTAGCTGTTTGTACGTGATATAAGCTATAGTAGCCCTGTGACCTGAGCATGTGAAACACCTATTTTACATTTTCAGTTTGCTCTCTGTGTGAACATGTCTTTTATCTTTAACATCACACAAAGCTCGAAGCCATTACGAATATATTTCTTGATAATTGAGCTAGTAAGAATGCCGTTCAGTTCAGGAGTAGGTCAGGTTTGAATTGGTGAGGTTATGCATAAATAATCAGCTCAATTAGGAGAGACAACAAGTTCTTTGTCAGCTGACTTTCCCCCAACTGTGGAATCAGTACAGTGACAGGTTAGTAAATAAAGTTCTTTATTTCTGTCATTATTATCCCGGTTTCTAGAGCTTAATTTTGCATGTTAATTCAAATTCCGTTTGAAATTAACATTTTCAGGCTAATGTCCCTGCCAACATTATTTGCTCGTTAAGATGAACAGGGAAATCCTTGCAGAAGTTGTGTATCCACACAAGCACTAGCTACTAGAAATGCAGAAGAATAATGAACATAATATTTTAAGTTAAAGTGAGTTCCTTTTCTGTAGCTGCGTAATTACTGCAATCCACAATAGACTGGTCTGATAATGAGTTGCACTCTTCCTCTTGGAGGGGGTTCCTGAATCTTGTCCTTTTTGTGCTGATGTTTTTCCCATGGTATCACTAGGCAGAGTTTCTAATATTTGCTCTTGTTGGTCTGTGTTGGTGCTGACACAGGGTGATTCTAAGGATTTTTACGAGGAACACTAAATATAACCTCAGGGACTCTGAAAGATTCCAGACGTTAGCATGGCAGCATTTATATCATAAAGTGTCTGCTTTTGCAGCTTGGCCCCAAACAGTGATGGCCAATTTCATGAACTGCGAAAACAGCTTACATGCTAGAGGACGTAACTATATGGCTGGCCTGGCCAGTCAGCTGAAATGCTAAAAAAAACCGTAAAATCTCTGTGAAGTAAATGTGTATCCTGTAATTGTTCCCATCACGAGTTAGACTCTGTGTTTCCAGTTTGTCTCCATCCTTGAGAGCTGTAGAGATACTCTGTAGATACTGTGGCTTTTTAAAACTCTGCGAAGTCTGGTACTTTTGTCACTGCGTTTGACTTTAGAGCTTCCATTGATTTCAGCAATGGTGGATTCTGTCCGAGAATCTCCAATTTTATGTGGTCGTGCGTGACAAAGGTTCTGTTGGGTTTTTTTTCTGTCAGTGACTTTTTTACCTACAAGTCGGTTCCTGTTCCCACTGGAGTCAGAAGGGCATGTTTGCCACTGACTTTAGCTGGAGGTGAGGAGTTTACTCATCAGGACAATTTTGCAATGTCCCATTCAGTTATTTGCAAGGTTTCAATCTATTAATCAGAGCATTAAAATGTTTACTTGCCATGATTACGGTTAGTTGCATTGCACAAAGGTAGCATATTTTAATCTGATTTTTTCCTGTAGATATCGATGAGTGTGAAGACAATCCTAACATCTGTGATGGAGGCCAGTGTACAAACATCCCAGGAGAATACCGGTGTCTTTGCTATGATGGGTTCATGGCATCTGAAGACATGAAGACTTGCATAGGTAAGTGAAAGGACGTATATTCCAATCTGCGTTAACTAAAGATTGTTTATTAAGGCACTATTTCCAACTAGACAGACAATGATATTTCAAGTGGTGCTCTTTATGCCCTGATTTTGGCCACCTGTCCATAGGACCAGCCCCATTGCACAAGCTGTGTTTGGCAAACGCGGGTGTAATCTCTGTATATCCATGTGAATTGGGATGCAAACGAGGTGATCTATAGCATCATGTCTTTGGGTTCTCTTCCAGTGAGGCTTTCATACAACTCAGATGTAAGAGTGCTTGCAGAATGGAAGTGCTGGTGGATGATGCTGTGGAAAATTTCTAGCAAGAAAAATCACCAGTGCTGATTTTAAACTTGTCTCTAAGACAGCTTCTCTCTGAGACAAAATAAATGTGCAAGTGCTGTACACTGGTAGAACAAAGTCATGAAACAATACAACTCCAAAACCAAATTGTCACTTTTAAATTAAAAATCTGGAGTGTATTTGAGGAGAAATGTTTGCACAAAACTACATAATGTATGGAAGCATATATGAAAGCATACACAGTCACGTGTAGATAGAAAGCATAATAAATAGTCATAATCATTCTTTGGATTATATGCTGAATCAGTTTTTCAAGGTAAATTGGAATTAAAGGCAAGTTAATACAAATGTGATAATATTTGTGGCAGAGTTAAACCGGACCTCAAAATGTACACTAGGTAAGGAATAACTAAGCTAAGCAGTTTTCTCTTTGCATACGTAGACCCATTTTTGTACTAGAACGACATATCTCAAGGGATTTGGCCAGTTATTTTTTAAGAATTTTCGTTAATAAATCTTAATTAATGTTCTTTTTAGATGTTAATGAGTGTGAACTGCATCCAAACATCTGTCTGAGTGGAACCTGTGAGAATACGAAAGGCTCGTTTATCTGTCATTGTGATATGGGATATTCAGGCAAGAAAGGCACAACTGGTTGCACAGGTATGTTTTGAAGTTTAGTTATTAACTTCTAGAAAAACTCATCAGTCTGCATGATCTTTTTTTCTACTGTCCAAAGCCTCTTCTCACTGTGCTGCTTTTCACTTATTTTTGCTAAATATTGTATCTCTTATCCAAATTTGCTGAGCTTGTGTTCTGCTGAACTTCAGTGGCACAGCATTCAGCCTGATGCTGCTTCTGCTGAAACAAGTGACAAAGCGTCCACGGGGAACACAGTCTGGCTTATTACTGCGTTGTTGTTGGTCTGAGAGAACAGAAAATGCCATTGCCGGTAACTTGACAGACTCCTGAGGACCTCAGTGCGTTTGGATTAGTTAATGACGTATGTACTGTGCATGCAAATAACAGGTATCTGTTCCAAGCAGTATTTTGGCAAACACATATGGCTTGAGATGTGTGCTTAAATACATGTTCAGCTTTTGTAAAGTGGCAACAATACAGCTACCCAACTACGTTATATCAGCAAAATCAGAATTTGCGTTATTTCCTGTGTTGCCAGCAAGCAGAAATGAGGTTCAAATATACAGGCTCTGAGGGCATGATATTAGTAATGCTAGGACTGGTGTCTCAAGCCAAGGTGTTGAGAGTCTTAGGCTTTGCCCAAATATGAATGCAAATGTATGTTTAGTATAATTTTTAATGTAGACTTAGGGTAAACACATTTCTGGCAATATCTTTGAGACAAACTTTTATTCTTAGTCTGCCCTTATTGTTCAGAGTTAATAATGTATTTCTGAAAGTGCCCCAGATATATGAATCTGTTGTTTTCTACGGCTCTCAGATAAAAATCTGAGAGCTGGAGTTATACTTGCATATTGGACCGTGGACGAATAGTTGCACATAAGTAACAGCTGCCTTTGACTTGCATACGAACTGATCTAAATCCAAGAAATCCCTAATCGTACCCTGTAGACCGACATTTCAGTGTTCTTGGTTTGTGTGCTAAATTATACGAAGATTGTCAGTACTCTAGACCTGAAAACGCTCGTGCTGATCAGTTACACGTGGTGCAACTGTCACTCCCAGCACAAGGAGAAGTCAGGGAAGATGAAGCAGCTAGTAGAAGGCGAAAGACAGAAAGATCCTGGAGATAGGGGAGGAAGCTGAGGTGTGACTGCGGGGGCAGTATCTGGAAATAGCCACCATTTTGGCATCAAGTGACGCAGGGTAGTGGCAATGTCCCAAGCAATACTTTTTAGCTAAAGGAGAAGCAGGAAAATCTCTCCCTCCTGGTCCCAGCAAAGCCCAGCTTTCTGGATGGGTGCTGTCTGCCATGTGGGCTCTTCCCACCGCTTCGCACGTCTTTGTCTTTCCTTCGGCCCATCATCTGTTGCTTTTGGCTATGTACGGATGTCCCAGGGAGGATGACGCTCACCAGGAAAACCACCAGGACATCTTAATTATAACAGATGCTGTAAAGGGCCTCAGTAGTTTGAAAGAGATCAGTGGTCTAAGTATTTGTTATGCTGTTACAGCCGAGATGTGACTATACTCAAATCACCAAAATCTTCTGGATTTGACTAAGAAAAAGGAGGAAGCAGAGCAGG
>NW_010394685.1:102969-121032 GCF_000710305.1 Buceros rhinoceros silvestris
AGGAATGTTCTAGGTTGGTTTCATGCTGAAGAAACTGTGGATGCAGGTTCCATTGTGACCACAGTGTGCAGATTCTTGCATTCTGGTTTTAGAATCACTTAGTAGTGAAGATCTTTGAATTCCTCACCTCATGTCTGCATAGTATTAGAGCAGTGCGGACGTCCCCAGGCTCAGGTGCTGTGGACCATGAGAGCATCCTTCAAGACTTCTGAAGGAACCTTGCCAACAGCACCTTGACCATAGATTCACTTCTTGTCCTACAGAGAGATCAAAAGCTTCCACAGTTTTTAGGAACTCCTGTGGAAAAAAATGACAAAAATGTGTACAGTGTTTTGAATGGGAGGTTCTCTGTTTCATGAGAACAACTAAATAATGTCCTCTGGGTTCCGTTACTGTTTTGTCTAAATAATTCAGCTCCCTTGTCATTACTGATTGTTTCCATTTTAACAAATAAACATGGGGGTTTTTCCCAATCATTTAACAGTATTCAGAATCCACCCACTGACTTAAATTCCCATCCCACACAGATGTTAGTCCCCCCCCTCCTTGCTTCTCAGTAAGAATGTGGTCAGACTTTAGTAATAAAAATGTAATTTAAAGAAGTTATGCAATAATACACGTTGTAGATGCAGATTTCCTAGGCAAAGTGCTACAAAAGGATTAATTTCCATTCACAAGGCAAACTGGCAAGACTGAGTTAGAGCAGTTCGGTTTAGGTTTTTCTAGGCAAGCAACAGTACATAGCCCCTAGAGAGAAGATTGCAAAATTTTCTCCTACCCTGCTTCTGGGTTGCCCAGCTTTATGACAAATACCTTGTCTCTGCTTTTTCTATCAGTAAAGTATACGAGTACCTTGTGCAGAGATGAAGTCCTGTGTTGGCACTTGCATTTGTATCTTCTTATACATCATCACTCTGGAGTATTGCCTGTAAATTTGCAATATTTCACCATTGATGTAGAACCTTAGATTTACTTGCTTTGATATTTTCACAGAGGAACAAGTTCTTCTCTGACTGTCCTGTCCATCCTTGCAGTTACGGCTGTGTGCACAGACCTCCTGTTCACTCCTGGTGGAGCTGTGCTTGCACAGACATAGGGTGCTGGTCCCAAAGTCAAACTGAACAAGGTGAACTTGTGGGCAGAAGTTGCCCAAGATGGTCATCAGGTCAAAAAATAAATATGCTTGAAAAGTCAGCCGGATTTCTCCACAGCCAGCTCAGGAAGTTGGAGGGCTGAGGTCAGGCTCTGACTGTGCAAGGGCCATGCTGGTGCTGTTCGGGGAAAGGCTAATGGAAGAGGTTCAGCTGTGGCCTTCGTGTGGGGTGTGAGGTTATAGAGAGTTTCATCTTGAACATCACTTGCTGTCATCCTGTAGTGATAATTGTAGTGGGTAACAGAGAAACGAGTGCACTATGTGTACTGACAATAACGTAGTTATAGGAAGAGGGGCACTTGATACGGTGAAAGGAAGAGGTGAGCCCCGTCATTTGCCCTCAGAAATAGGTCCATAACATTTTGTGACCTGTATAATGTGCTTGCCTTGCTCCCCTGCCTTTGGCTTCTGGCCATTACTAACACATTGTGTTTCAGTCTTGATGGCACAAAGAGTTCTGGTATCAGGGAAACAAATACATTTCCCCTTGTGAATCTGGGAGCTGGCTGTGTCAGGCGGAATACCAGAAGATAATAATATTAAGAAGCTACCCGCCAAATGGGGGTGTTACAGAAGGAGCGTATTGTGAGTAGGCATCTGTCCAGCAATAACACGCTGCGCCCTAGGCTGGTGATGTAAGGATGGATAGCAGGCAAGAACTGAGCTGCCCCAAGTCAAACTTCAAGAGGTGTTTACAGGGCACTATGCTGAATAAATTCTAAGAGTGATTCCACAAGAGAAAACAACTTTATAGTTATAGAGATCAGAATAGGGGAATTTTTCCGTATATTTTTCTACTTGTGTGAGCGCTAAGCTGAAATTCAGAGTCTTCTCCCTCTGAAAAGCCTTCCCTTTTACCTACCTGATTACATGGGCAGCGACCCAGGAGGAGGAAATGCCTTGTGACTTCCACCAGACGACTGGCCCCGTGGGAATAAGGCCCAGGCTTGAAACACCAGTGAGACGTCAGTGCAGTAAAATGCACAGATACCTAGGGAGTGCCAAAAAAATTGAAAAGTCAGAAAATGCTTAAGGGATTTGCATAATTCCTGACAAACAGTACTGATTTATAGGTGGAGTCTGAATTAAATTCACACTTTGCTAAGATTCCTTATACACTGTTGAAGCCCCAATGAAATGGAACAGGAAAGAGGAATGGTGCACGGAGTACCTTGAGGATTTCATGCCCTGTGATGAACGATGAATTTTCATGGGTTAATGTTCATTCTCATTCTGCTCAAGTACAGAGGAATGACTTGGGTGTTTCCTTAGAGCAGGTGAGAGTACAGTGGCTTCTCCCCATGCTCCTCTCGGGGTGAGTCAAATGATAGGCTTCCAGGCTGCGTAGGGATGCGCTGGGCAGATATCAGCTAGCCGTTTGTTTCCTTTGGTTGCCACGTTTGCAAGTATAGTGCCATCGTGACAGGTATATATGATGTGTATTTTTGCTGCACATCCATGGCCCAAAATATTTGTGTCTCTGTGATTAATGGGAGAGTCTCTTTATTAATTGCCAAAGGCTTGAGAGAAAAAGTATTCGTCCAGAGAAGAGAGCTGAAGGAGCCAACAAAATAGGGTGACTGACAGTTCTTTTCCCCAGAGTGCTTGGGATTGTTATGATGTCAGGTCTGCATATTATTTATCATGCGTACTCTCATCTGCTGCAGGCAGACAACTCCCTTAGTATTAATGGGAGTTGTGCAATTACAAAGCTGAGAACATGTGTGCAGCAGGACTGGGGCACAATGGGAGCAGCTGAGGATGCAGTGTCAGTCTAGGATTGGAATGTCTTTATTTTCCTTGGCTTGTCATGGTCTCATACTGGAGGCAGAAGGTTGATATAAATCAGTGACTCACTCCTTTATTCTTCGGTGAAAATCCCCCTGAAATCAATGGGAATAGGCCATCATTATGTGACTTGTGACATCATTATGTGACCCTGACTTGAGTAGTGTCCTCCTGTGTGCTCTTTGGGTCATGATACCTTGACTGAGACCAAGTAATGCCTTTCTCTTAAAACAATTACACAAAAATAGCTGGAGTATTTGAGGAGTGTAGTACTGTTTGTACTGCCATGCAGACAGCACAAGCTGGACTCTTGCTCTTATTAAAGATATTTATGTTGAGTTTATTTTTCCCCTACAGAGCTCAACTTCTTTTTGTTTCGTTCTGTGAAGCCATAATTCAATACTTATGGCAGCATAAATCTATATTAAGCTCCAGTATAAGCAGGCATAAATTCCATTGATTTCACTGCCCCATTTACACAGGACTGTGTTTGGTCTGAGATCTCTTTTCCCTTGGAAATCATTGCAATGCAATAAATTTGGGCTTATAAGTCAGATGGGTAATGAAAGGAGAGAATAGGGATTATAGCAAAACAACATCTGAGTTAAATGCGGATAACTTTGAAAGTAAGTAAAATCTGGGATGAAGCCAGTGATGGAATTTTATATGCCTCAATCAACTTTTATTTAAGTGTCTGAAAACCTTTCCATGCATCAATGAAATAAACCCTGCAATGTCCATGTAAAGGTAGATGGTATTAGAAAACTTATTTTGCATTCCCTATTTGATCTTCAGGCAAAAAGCATTGAAATCTATTGATACTTTTTCCTGGAAAAAAAAGCTGAAATGAATTTCAGGATTTTGTTCAAAGCAAGTGGAATGGCATTTTAGTGGATGATCTCTGAGAAAGTTGGTCCCATTATAAATACCCATGTTTGGATAGATTTGTGCTCGCAACTGTCGTCCTACAAAAGATTCCAAGCTTTTCAGTGTGCGTCAACAAGCCAAAGGGGGAACAAGTGTCCAGTAGAAGGGCAGAGTGACATGGTGCTGCTATTCCACTGAGAGATGTTAACGGGGCCTCTCAGGTGCGAAGTGTTAGCGGTTCAGTGCGAGGTGGAATGGGAGGGAGTCCACAGTCACTTTACGTAGAGCTGAAAACTTGTTTTAGATTGCCTTTAAGTTTGAGCCTGAGCATGACTTCATTGCGGTGTAGCTGTTGCATGCAAGTTTCTGTTTGTATTTGCTGGTGGTTTAAGAAAGTTCTTGGCAGAAATCTCCCCACCGATGATGTTTTTTTGTGGTGTTTTATTGTGCTCTGCAGGGTATAAGGAAGCATGGGATTGTTTATATGTTTCAAAGCATCAAATAATCAAATACAGTGCAATCTTAATGCTAGCAGTGGTTTAACAGTTTGGGGTTTAAAATCATGTAAAAGTTAAAATATAGAGTGTTTGCCTCAGCTTTTTAATGTCAACGTATACTGCAGCTGACATCTCGAAATTCCTTCTAGTCTTTCCCTTCAGACCAAGCCAAAATGAGCGTTTTTCTTCTGACCACCCTTAAGATTTTTGACAGACAATAGTTTCCTGTTTAGGGTGATGTTATCTTCCTGTGAGTTTTTGCACATGCTAAAGGCAGATATGTCCTGAGATTCTCTGCTCCTCACTCTTTTTTTAAGTTTTAAGAAGTAACTGTCCATTTGCATGTTTTCAGGCTTGTTCATGCAGTCAACAATCATTAATAGTAGATTCCAGATGCCAGATTTAGATCTATATCTAGACATCAGCATTCAGATTATGGGAATACTCATGTCTGGTGTTTTGATTCAGAGCAATACCTCCTTTAGAAAGAAACCCAGAAAAGTAAGTTTGAGTACAATTCCACTATACAGACTTCAAAAACAAAAACAAAACAACCACAAAAAAAAACCCAAACCCCAAACCCAAAAAACCCCCCCAACCACCAAAAAAACCCCTCAACAACAAAAAATCCAAACCGTAAAACCAATCAAATAAAAAAACCCCAAACCAACAGTGGGTTTGGGTAATTTCCGGACTTGAGTATTTAATTGTAGGATGGCAGACCTATGTTGTCTACTTCTCAGAGCCATGTGTAGCCTTTCTGAAAAGACAAAATATATGTGCAAGGCATAGAGAAAGGACACAGAGCCTTTTGACTAAAGCAGGGTGGGCAGGAAAACCCAAGAAGAGGTTACGAAGGAAACGATTAAGATGGTACCTGGAAGCTTTCCCCGATGGCTCCAGTCCCTTGCCCTCTTTAAAGAGCCAATTGTTTTCAGGTACAGTGGTAGGAAACTGAAGTCTGTGGTTTTGGGGCTGAGGAACTCCAAAGGTTGTTACACGGTTGATGCCTTTTCTTAATCATCGACTTGAAAGGGGTCTAAGCAGGGGTTTTGTGTGTGGAATCGTGCAGAGTTTGTGAGCTCGTTTTCCCTTTCCGTCAGCTCCTGTACAGAATGAGTGATTTGGCTTACTGCAACTGCAAAGGCATCTGGGAGGGTGGGAAAAAATTTACAAAGTGGTTCGATGTGAAGTCTAGATAATTTACATCCTGCGTGGAAGTAAAGCACAGTTAGAGAGAGGTTGGTTACAGAAAACACTGTAAAATCCATAGCTCAGATTTGTAAGAAAATTGCTGCCAGTTTGGTTTTAGTTACCAGCAGTAATTTCTAAAAACTTTGCCTTGAGTTTGTACATTCTCCAAGTTCTTATATGGGGCATTAGTATTGTTTTGAGACAAGGAAGAATGGAGTTCAGTTTGGTTTTTTCAGTCTATACATTTTGACATTGCCAGAGAATGGCCAAGAATGAAAAAAAAAGGTGAAAATGGCAAGTACCGAAATAGAATGTGCTGGCACGACTGTGTGTGTTGAAGATTGGATGTCTTGCTGCCTGTGGTGTCCAAGGATGCTGACTTTTTTCCACCGTATTAGGTTTTCTGAGCTCTTAATAAACTGCATGCCTGATGAGCTTTGTGTCCGTCAGCTGTCACACTAAAGGCGGTGGTACAGCCCATCCTCCACCTTCCACACAGTCTGTGGCAAAGCAGACCCTGGCTTCACTAACTGCCTAGGGACAGTCCTAGGAGGAGTCTGCGGTGGTGTTCATCAGCATTCTTGCAGCTATGGTGAGGGCAGTGGGAGTGCTGCATTCCGGAAGTCCCTGGGCAGCAAATTTGTCTCTGAGACCTTTTAGCAAATCACGCACTGTAGAACCCTCCGAGTCCCTCTCGGCGGACTCCGGGGTGGGCGGGCGGGAAAGCTGTATTCTTTCTCTCAGTCACGCTAAGGGGTGGTCAGATGCAAGGTGTAGTCATTTCTGTCTTTTGTCAGGGGAACACAGGTCTTCACACCAGCTCTTAGTCATCACATTGGACCCACAACCTGTTGCAAAGCTGCTTGATAAACATACATTCCAGGATGCTGAGCACTCGCAGCGGAAAGCTTTATGGATGCTGGTCCTTTTCTTCCCAGAGTCTGTGGTCTCACATGCGTTCTGAGCGCATCAGTTAGAAATAGAAGGAAAACCTGAGTTACTGTTTCCTCCTTGCATATAAAAGTTACTAGGCTTTGGAGTGAACTGCAGAATACTGCTTTGTGTGCCTGTCAGAAAAGTAGATAGTAGGGCAGCACGTGTTTGAAATACGCTGTGTGCTTCTTTGCTTTTCTTTATTATGACTTTATTTCTCTTCTACTTCAAATGTCATGTAACAAAGAAATGCAGGCTTGCTTTTATGTTTACATTGTCTTTCTTGAGAAATTCCAGTATTAGTTATCTGGATGTGACAAAGTTTGATCCATGAGCTCTTCAAACATCTCCGTGTTTTTGCAGATATCAATGAGTGTGAAATTGGAGCCCATAACTGTGATAGACATGCCATATGTACAAACACAGCAGGAAGTTTCAAATGTAGCTGCAGCCCTGGCTGGATTGGAGATGGTATCAAGTGCACAGGTGAGAGTCATATGCATGTGTATTTATTTGTCAGGTCAGACCGAAACTGGCTCCTAGCAATTCTGAAAAAAACCCCAAACCAACACCACACCTACAAACTGAGAAGACAAACCATTATCAAGCTTGTTAGGTCAATTTGACATGATCTGTTGGAGAACATATTCTCTGCCATGGTAACTGTGAAATCAGCATTATCTCATGTTTGGCTTGTAAGACAGTGAAAACAGACTGTACCGTTGAGAGAGACACTGTGTCCTGAGAGCAGCTGATGGGAGGCAGTGAGGGGTCTCTGGTGCTCCCCGTGAAAACAAGATACAGGTCTTAATTTTGAGAGTGCCCTGCAGCTTCCTCATTCACAGTTACCTTGTCAGACTTTGTTGGGCTGCAGATAAGCTGTGCCCGCTTGTCCAGTCCCATGACCCCACATATGTGTGGGTTTTAATATGGAAGATTATTTAAAGCAGAGCTTCTGTGCGCCATACGCTATGTAAAGTTTGTATTCATGATGTGGGGTTTTTAACTTTTTCTCCTTTTTTTTTCCTTTTTTTTTTCCTCTTTCTTTTTTATTATTTTAAAGATCTGGATGAGTGTTCCAATGGAACCCACACGTGCAGCCCACATGCTGACTGCAAGAATACAATGGGCTCTTACCGCTGCCTGTGTAAAGAAGGTTACACTGGGGATGGCTTCACTTGTACAGGTGAGCTTTCTCGGGAAATCACTGCATGACCTCCAGTGTTCCCTTGCAACCTAAGTTAGTCTACAATTCAATATACAAAAATAGCTTTAAATGTTTGAAATTATTCTCTAATATGTCGTCTTCTATTGTCTTCTACTTCACCTAAGTTGCCATAACTTGAAAGGAATACTGTGTATTATACATAGTCTAAAGCAGCCACTCTTTTCTCTTGGTAAAATGAAAGTTTTCACTGAGCTTTTCTTGTTAATTGAAGTGGGTGGCAAAATGGTTGTAACAGTGCTTGATCATATAGTTTGCCTAGTTAGTCCATGGGCTAAACCAGTCCATTGGCTGCCCACCTTACTACTTAAATAATAGGGCACGTGCATTAAGATTACTTCATAAAACTGCCTAAAAATGTTTGTTCTTTCCCCAAGTGGGTGTGTGCTGTCTGCTTTCGTTACTGCATCATCCTGAGAGATGGTGTCAGGCTGTAGTGCTGACAGGTAGAACATGAAAGTAGCTGCTTCTGAAACCTCTTTTTATAGACTGTAAATGTGATTATAAAACTTTGCTGGAGAGATGTTTCCCACATAGATGCTTCAGTCTTCTGCTCTGAAGAACAGAGTAGCTCCTGTAAGCTTAGTCATTACACTAAGGGTATCAGTGTTGCTGGTGATGCTACATGGGGGGTGGTGACTCTGTTTGGAATAAAGCTGTGAGATAGACAGCTGGTGGGCCAGGTTTTCATCTGGTACGAATCAGCAGCACTCTATCAACTACAGCAGGTTTTTATGGCTTCAGAGAATCTGGTTCACCAGGTTTAAGGCTGAATTTGATTCATTCCAAATTATAAATGGATCCTGGGATTCTGTTTAATTCTCTCCGTATAATTTAATTTGGAATCTCATTCAGCTTCCTTCATAACCCAGTGCTCTTTGTTAATTTCCCATGTGGTGGTTTCCAGGAGTACAAAAATGGCATCCTTCAAATGAAGTGCTTACAGAGTTTCTGCATTCAGGATAACTTTTTTTTTTCAATGTGGGTTCTTTATTGTTCATGGATTCAAGAGGTGGCTGGTACTCAAACTAGAGCACGCAAGTGTTCTATACGCTCTCTGCCGAAGTGTGCAGAATTCACCCTGGCAGGTGCTAGCTTTGGTTTGCCAGCCAGGGACTTTTGCAAGCTCACACCACCAGCCAGACTGTTGCAATAAGTTCGGGTGGTTTTGTGATGTTTAAAATTTCAGCTGGAGAGTGATGGCCACGATCTGCCTGAAAGGCAATGTAGTGTAGTAGCAAGGCTGTTTTTCTCATCACCTGTTAACGTGCAGTCCAATTTTGATCAAGTTATTCTCACTTCAGTGCCACATTTTGTCAGAGTTTTGTACGTTTGGCATGGAGACCACCTATTACCGTAAGTTTGCTCATTGCACAGTAAATCTCTTCTTTCAGTTGCTGCCTCTAGGCTTTGCAGTAGTAGAAACAATAACTATAATAAAATTCACGTGCTCATTCTGAGTCTAAATTTGACCCTGTGTACTGCCTCCAATTGTTACTAACTGTAGCTACTTCCGGAGTCTGTGCCTCTCTCTGATTTTCCTTTTGATTAGAAGCTGCATTTTCAACAGAGGGAAACTCTACCAAGCCGTTACAGGTAACAGACTCTGAGCATAACTAGGTTGCAGTTTCTTCTGCAAGTGTTCAGAGCTAATAGAGTAATTAAAACCCTTTGAACACAGCATACTTCAGCTGAAACAAATGCTGGTGAGAAAACCGTGTTTACTGTAAACCTGCATTTCCTCTTCCTTTTACAGACCTCGATGAATGCTCAGAAAACTTGAATCTCTGTGAAAATGGGCAGTGCCTCAATATCCCTGGAGGATATCGCTGTGAGTGTGATATGGGATTTTTGCCAAGTCCAGACGGGAAAGCATGTGAAGGTAATTCTCTGAAAGCTTTAGACAACACTCAACAAATTCTGCCTTAATAGTATTTTATGTTCAAACAATTTTACAGTTGGTTGCAGTTGTCGTTGTATTGAGAACTGCACGAGAATTGTTAATAGTACTTGCTTCTTTTCATTTTATACATTTATTATGGACCTCTAGGTTCACCTACCTGTTGTATATAGAAAGAACAGCTTTTTCGAGCCTATCTTACAACACATTATTTATAGGTCTGATGGGTTATCCAAACAGCGCAGTCAGCTGCCATTTCCTCTTAGTCCATGGTACTCAGTTCTTCATTTTATTCATATCAGTTAAACAGAAAAGCAATGTTACTTTGTGTATATGAAGCTGAAAAGCACTGGTCTGGTAGCTAATACAGTGAACGTGCTTTGAGGGCTTCTGTGAGGTACAGAATCCATTTGAAGCCTTGCAGAAAGGTTATATGATCACCCCCCAAAAAAACAAAAAATCCTACGAGCGTTTTGTTCAGTTTGAAAGTGGCTTGTCGGTTAACTGCTTAGAAGTTGATCATAAGAGCTTTGCATAGCAAAGATTCACAAAAATCAAGTAATAATCATGTTTCCAATATGATTAAGGTAATCTATTTGATTGTAACATTTGAAATGCTCAGTTGATGTAACGTTAATCAGTAAAGTCAGTCGAGGAGAAGCAGACATATCATATGACATGGTAATAACTCGTAGTAACTGGTGTTTGATGAAGTTCATAAGTACATCACTATAAATAGGATTTTTTCCCCTGAAAACTGTTCTGTGTAATTTTTTTAGTAATCTAGCAAGAGAAATAATCTGAGAGTGAATTTTTGTGTAAACTAAAACAATACTAGGTTTTGTAATGTTCATGAGACAATTTACTTTCAAAGCTTTTAGCTAACTTTAAATAGCTTATACAGAGCCTAGCTCCTGTTGCTAAAACAGACTTTCCTCGATGTCTCAGATGTGTACACCAAATGCAGTATTTTAAGATCCTTTGTAAACACACACTTTTTTATTGTATTAAATTGGCTGTTCTTTGTGCAGTGCATACAACATTCAGTATACTGAATCAGATGCAGTGATTTGGACAAAAGGCACAAGAGTGAGCTCTGCTTGCCAGACGTGAGATCTGTCAAATGCAGAAACCTGAAGATGAGCGTCAGGTTCACCTTTGGGCACAAGCTTTTCCTTTGCTGATGTCCAGCTTTCTGCAGATGACTGCTGATTTAGAATAAACTTCATTTTTTAAAGCATATCTCCTGCCATGTTTAATTTTTGCTACTTGTCAGATTAGCCTGCTGATAAGCTCAGATTGTTTCTGGCCTGGCTTCTACAGACACTGGTAAAGAGCCTTTTGCCCCCCAAAAAGGGGGGACCATAAGGGTTAGGTTCCTTAGGCTCCAGACATAAATCTCAGGTATTATTTTTTTTGGTCTTACATGGCACGCAGAAGCAGTTAGCTTCCAGAGCAGTGTTTTCTGAACCTTTTTGCAGTTCTCTATCTTAAAAAGATAAAGTAACCTCATACTTTTCCCTTCTTCTATCAGATATTGATGAGTGCTCACTTCCTAACATCTGTGTCTATGGTACTTGTCGTAACCTCCCTGGACTTTTCCGGTGCGAGTGTGATGTGGGCTACGAGTTGGACAGAAGTGGTGGTAACTGCACAGGTAAAGAATAATCTTGAACATTAAACTTTTTAACTTTGTTAGTCTTGTGGTTAGCTCCTTAGGAAATTCTTTTAAATAGCTATACAAATCAGACTGGACATAGGAAAATATAGACTTCCCTACTGTGTCACACAGGATTCTGCTGCTTGCCTTTTCTACATTCTTTCCCCTTCTTTGTCAACCGCTAATAGCCCATTGGCTTAAGAGAAGAGGGGGAAAACGAGAGCAGAGAGAACCCCTCTGTCTGTACACATCTTGCAGACAGACATGTGTTGTGCCTTGTAGTTTCCATTCACAGTACAGTAAGCTATGACCTTGTGGTGTATTTTTCCCTTAACGTTTTTTTTAGTACTTTATGTGAATTTTAGTTCATAGACTGTTTTTACAGTCACTTCACTTTCAACATTTCCCCCCACACCTTGAAACGATGAATTAGTCTCAGACTACTGTTCTTCTACAGTGTGTGTTTTTTAGAGCTTTCTGGAGATCAGTATCTGATAACTAATGACTTTGTGGTGGTCAGCATATGATACCTGATGTATCAGTGGTTTGCACTGTTCTCTATTATTTGCTTACCACGTGCTGGTTTTTCTTGCAGATGTTAATGAATGTGCAGATCCCACGACCTGCATTAGTGGCACATGTATCAATACTGCTGGT
Source organism: Buceros rhinoceros silvestris (assembly GCF_000710305.1). NCBI lineage: Eukaryota > Metazoa > Chordata > Aves > Bucerotiformes > Bucerotidae > Buceros > Buceros rhinoceros. The sequence continues at coordinate 114,844 of NW_010394685.1, forward strand.
AGTTACACCTGTGAGTGCCCTCCTGATTTCGAGCTGAATCCCACCCGAGTTGGATGCGTTGGTAAGGGACTACTCCTTATGTTATTTACACGTGAAGGTGCATAGAGGGGGCGCAGGGCTAAGCCCCAGGTTAGAAAAGCTAAGCCCCAGGTTATGGAAAAGGGCTGGAAGAGGCTCTCCAACTCACACCCCACTGTCCCTGGCTTAGAAGTTGTAATAACGCAGCAGGAGTGTGTCCAGAGTGAGGTGGCATGCCAGCAGTGCCCAGCTGCCAGAACCAACCCTGTGGGGCTTGTTACAGCTGTCCACAATTTACAGCAGGCATGAGACAATTTTAAATTTCAACAAGCATAAACCAACATCCAGCTGGCCCCAAGGTGGCAGGAGAACGAAGTTGCGGCATAAAGCCGCTCGTGCTCTTGGAGCATTGAGCGCAGCTTGGCTAGGTGCAGCTTGTTGACCCATGGAAATGCTCTTGTTTTAGGCTCCAACTGCTTAGTAATCCTCTGATATTTTTTGGCTTTTGTTTGTTTAAGAAGGCGTAGGGATTCTCCTGAAATTCAAATGTATCTGAAATTCCTAACATTTAATAGATGCTTTCGTACTTGTTAACCTCAAGAAGAGGCAAAAGCAGTGGGTTTCTGGAACTGGAATGATGTACAAATGCAGGTGAAAATGTGAATCAAAATGAGAAAAGGCCTGGCTGAACTGCCCTTTGCCATGCTGAATAAGTTGCCTACTTTGTTAGAAGTCCAAGGAATGGGGCTGTGGGAAGTGGCCAAAGCTGGGCCCTCCTGGACAACTCAAGTTTCTTTGGCTGAACTACAAGAAATGAGAGCCATCTGAAGGTATCCCTCATCCTGAGATGATGTCTCATGTTTTCCTCTCTCATAAAATGTGTTTGTCATTATGTGCGTTCCGAATAGATACACGATCTGGCAACTGTTACCTGGACATTAAAACTCGTGGAGATAATGGTGGCACCTTCTGCAGCAATGAGATTGGAGTGGGTGTTTCCAAGGCCTCCTGTTGCTGCTCCCTGGGCAAAGCCTGGGGAGTTCCCTGTGAACATTGCCCGCTTGTGAACACAAGTAAGTCACCTTTCCTGGATTAAACACAATAACACAATGTGTTTGTTTGGATTTCTTTTCTAATTTAGCCAGGTAACTTGAATCATTTATTGTGTACGGCCAGGGGACAAGCTTCCACTGGTCTTAACGAAAAAATTTACTAGTCATCCAGAAAGACTATTTAGTCAGAATATTATTCTCAATTCTGAGCAAGTTTGGTTTTACACAAAAAAACCTACGTTATGAAATGGAATAGCAGTTGATGTTACAGAGTAAAACCTGATGTTTTTATCTGGTTACTTAGTTACTTTGCACTTAATTGATGATTTAAATTGCAAAGTAATTGTGCTGAAAATGTTTCTGCTATTTGAGGTTCATAAATCTATTTTGTTTTCAGCTGAATATAAGGTTCTTTGCCCTGGAGGAGAAGGATTCCGACCAAACCCTATTACAGTTATATTAGAAGGTAATGTTTACATTTTCCTATAGTTACATGTCTAAAACTGTGAAACTCTTCAGTGAATGTTGCTTTTCATGGAAAAGAATGAATGAAATGTTTGCTGTTTTGTTTGAATAGATATTGATGAATGTCAAGAACTGCCTGGACTTTGCCAAGGAGGAAAATGTATTAATACATTTGGTAGCTTCCAGTGTCAGTGTCCATCGGGATACTATTTGAATGAAGAGACTAGAGTGTGTGATGGTATGTAGCCTTCACTTAACTAGTCTTCTGCTTTTATTCTTAGAAAATAATGACAGCTCAAAACACGGAAGAATTAATCTGTCCTTAAAAAGGAACATAATCAGACCAAGCAGTGTAAAGCTTATGGGTGGGAAAACTGGAATTGAGTGAGAGAAAATTTCTTCTTTACCATGTTGAATATATGCAAATTTTAATTTAAAATTTTCAGGTCAAAACCAGAAAACCCAAGAGTTTTTCTTTAAGTGAAACAGCTATGAAAAGTAACTGTTTGGTAATGGGTAATCAATAAGCAGGCAGATAAAGAGCATACTTCACCCATGAGTTTGCTCGGCTGCTTACAGTGTATCCACGCTTTTTTCCTACGGCTTTTTTCCTCACCTGCTGATCCAAATATCCCATTGGTTGAACTGCAACAATCATCTTTCCCCAGCACAGTCAGTAAATGTTCGTCACTTTATACGCAACTGTCAGGTTGCATTGGCTATAAAACTTTAGAAAACCCATCACGTCCTTAAATTTCCATTGCCCAGGCCATCTCCAGGCTTTCAGACTGTTAATAACGTTAATATAGCGGCTATGATGTGCCAAACACTGCAGAAATACAACAGATTCAGGTCTTAAATAAAGGCTGAACCAAAGCGCTTCATCCATGTTGTCTTTATGTAGCTCGACAAATACTTTAAAACGGTCAGGCTACTGAAATACTTTAGAACTTTTAGGTACTGAGGTGTTATGGGGGTGACATTGTGTTTGGCTTTGTTTGGGTTTTCTTAAACAAAGGTTCAAGTCTCTTGATGAAGTAAACATGACTCCTTGGGCTGGGAAAATTGCTCACTTTGCCAAGTCAAATGGACCTGAACCATCCCATCAGTGTGTTTTAGCATCTTTAGTTGTGGAGACGGGCACTCCACATGGAACAGTGTTGGTTCGTGTCTAGATCTGGGAATCCAGAATGGATGAGATCCTCAAATACCATTTTTGTGCAGCAGGTGCAAAAACCAATTTGCTGTCTCTGAGCTGCCTAGACATATGAGAGTTCCCATCTTTTCATCACAGTAGGCTTTCCGTGGCCACCTCTGCCACCACTTCCTTCTCTGTGTGAGCATCGCTTCATCAGAGAGTCATAGAATGCTTTGGGAAGAAATTTTTTACAGTGAGGGTGGTGAAACATTGGAGCAGGTTGCCCAGAGATGTGGTAGATGCCCCATCCGTGAAAACATTCAAGATCGGATTGGATGGGGCTCTAAGCAACCTGATCTACCTAAAGATGTCCCTGCTCACTGCAAGGGGGTTGGACTAGATGATTGTGACATGCTCAGAGTCCCTTCAGCTCTCCTCCACCAGTACCTTCCTACTTCAGGTTTCATTCTTGAGACATTTTCATTCTTGAAAGCACAATGAGAAAGCTTCTGTGGCCACTCACTGCCTTTTTGTTCTCTTCCAGACGTGAATGAGTGTGATACCCCTGGCATTTGTGGACCTGGCACATGTTACAACACTGTTGGGAACTACACCTGCATCTGTCCTCCTGATTACATGCAAGTCAATGGAGGAAACAACTGCATGGGTATGGGTTTGGGTTTTAAAGCTTTATCTCAGCGCTTTGGGCCAGGGCTTTGCTGGGCGCAAATCGGAACTATTTCTCTGAATTTAGTTATACAAGAATTAACTAAAGATCAAGCTTCACATTTAATATAGAACTTTCAGTAACCTCATCAGAATTTCTCCTTTAATTGGCTGTTTTCTATGTTCATCCTGTCCAAGTTTCACTTCAACTTTAAAAGCTTCCGTGTGTGAAACTCTTAAGATTGCTCTGATTTCACAGAATGGAGCCACGAGCTGTGTACAGTTCATAAACTAGCTCATGTTTTTCAGAGTGGGGCTGAAGGATTCAATGCTGAATCCTTTGGTGAGTCTGATCCGTGTTACAGGCATGTTGGTTCCTTTTGAACATTGGAATTGCCAGCACTTTTTCATACTTTTAGAGTCATCATCTAGGGACAAGCTGTTCTGTAACATTCTACAGTGCTGCAGCACCTACTTGACAGGAGTCTAAAAACTACGTGCTTGAAGGAGTTATCTCCTAAACCTTTCAGGGAGATCATCTCCCCTAAGAGTTGCTAATGCATTGGCCTGGGTTTTTCTTCATTTTCACAGATATGAGAAGAAGTCTGTGTTACAGAAATTACTATCCCGACAATCAAACCTGTGATGGTGAGCTGCTCTTTAATATGACCAAAAAAATGTGCTGCTGTTCCTACAACATTGGACGTGCATGGAATAAGCCTTGTGAACAGTGTCCTATCCCGAGCACTGGTACGTTTTTGCATTGCGAAACTACAGGAAAGCCTTGGTGACATCATCATTACTATTATTAATAATTAATAATATTAATAATTACTATTATTAGTGGGTGTAACATTGTTAGAGATCCTATGTTTTTGTCTGCTTTGTGTATCTAAAATGAAGGGATTAAGTACTTGTTCGGCCTGGAGGTGATCAGCTGTAGTCACAACGACGGCATATGTGGAGTGGTCTGTGTTTGTGTTGCTGGGCCATGCCCTCTTTGTGCCTCCCTGTCTGGGAGACTTCATGCAAATGCTTGTTGATGCAGTGTTGAGGCACTGACCAAAGTTCTGTTGGCGTTGCTTCAACAAATACGGTGTCTGCTCTTGGCTGTGCCTTGACTGCTGATTGCCACAAAGGGCCTTCGTGGTAGCCATGGGTTTGCAAAGGTACCTTGGTCTTCTCTGAGAACGATGTGTCAAGCACAGATGTAAGATGTAGTTGTTTCTGGGCTAATTGCAAGGGTGCACAGGACTCCTCCACACTGGGAAAAACTCTGCAGAGTTGAGCTCAGGACATCCCACTCCGGTTGGAGGTGGTTTGGTTCAAGAACAAGCTTCCTAGACACGTAACTTCCAACTTACAGTTCAAGTTTTCTGGACTTGTATGCAAAAACTGTAATGCAAAGACATAAGCATATGCAAAGCAAAGCAAAATCAGCATGTGATCCCAAACCCTGTGCATCTTTTTATTTGCTCATTTCAGTGGCCTTTGAATGAGAATGAAAGTGCATAATAGCCACATCGTATGGTGAGCCTCAGGGAAGGGTCTGCATACCTCTCTGTGCCCTGCAGGTGCTGAAAGAGTGAATGAATTTTCTTGGGCAAGGGATATAATGAATTTTTGACTGTTGTTTAATTCCAAATACTATAATCACTGCTTGGTTTTCACGTTGCAGATGAATTCTCCACACTCTGTGGAAGTCAAAGACCTGGCTTCTTCATTGACATTTATACAGGATTACCAGTTGGTGAGTTGTAATTTCTGGTTTGAACTAAAATCCATGATACCTCTGCCCAGGGAAGAGGGGAGGTTTGTTTTCCCAGTTATGTTTTTCATGGGAGGAATAATGACTAGACAGTGACATGGAGTTCAACCCTCCATTTAAGCCTGAGCCTGCGAACTCTCTGGCTAGCTCCACCTAGCTGGCAGCAGTGATAATTGCTGCTTGTAATCAGGGCAACATAAAGCTCCAAAGAAACTAATCAGGCCTAAACTGTAATCAGAGCGGGGCACAGATACCAAGAATAAGAGGTCTGGGAGTAAGGCCAACCAGCGTTTGGTCTGAGAGGAATTAGGAGTTATCCTTCAAACTAAAGACGAGATGTAATCGGACACTTCACATCGGTCCCCCTGTGTATTGGTTTGACACAAAGATCCTTTTTTCTGCTCAGCTGGAATATTTCTCACATATGTTATTGTGTGTAACCTTTGAATCATGAGTAACAAATTGCAAAACAAAAAGAGGGAGAGAATGAGGAATTCTAAGACAAGGAGTTGAGTAAATCCCTAATGGGGCTCCCTTTTGTTTTTATTCACACAAAAATCCAAATAAAAAGCAGATAATATCCCCTGTAACAAACAGAGGCAGCATACAGACAGAAATCAGGTGCTTTAGCATTAAGCTGTTAGTGTGACGCAGTGTTCAACTAGTAGATGGAAATATTTCTAGTAAAGAAGGAAATGTAACTTTTAAAGTAGTTACAGAATTGTACAGTATTTATTATTCACCGGGTCATTTCTCAGAAGCAAAGTTCCCCCTTCTAGCTATTAGGAGTAGACCAAATTGTTGCCAAGTCTACTCAAGCTAACCGGGCTGAGCATCAGCGTGGAGACCTTGGATCACGCTAACACGTGTAGGTAAAACCTGCATCTGTAGCAGTCGACGTGTGTGCCAGAAGAGCTGCAGTCTGCTCTGCCTGCCCTGCCGTGTCACAGAGCAATGCACGTTCAGCAGCCCGCTGAAACAGAAGGGCGTCCCAGAGGCCACCAGTACATCCCGGTGCGTGCAGCACTGTGGTGAGAGACTCGTGCACGCAGCTTCACGCTGTGTGGGTCACAGGCTCTCCC
>NW_010394685.1:121103-143302 GCF_000710305.1 Buceros rhinoceros silvestris
TGGTTCACGGCCCCCCCCTGCCGCTGTGGATCTTGGCAGGTCTCGCTAGGCTGTAGCACTCAACCTGCTGCTTTTGCAGAGGAGTTCTCGTGTCCCTTAGATCTGTAGGCACGGGGCGCGGGAACGAGGTCGCTCCCACTCAGTTGTTACTAAAGGGAGGGGCTTTGGAGAAGTCTTAGAACTCTTCCATGTTGACAGAGTATTAAAGATGTGTAACTTAAGGATCCGATAGACAAGACATATAATTGTAATAGCAGCTGGGTTGTTTTTTCTGCCAAAATCAGTTACTTAACCCAGGCTTATATAGAGCATTGGCAAACCCAGGCTGCCTCGCTTAATCAATCTAATTAATAGCGTGTTGGCAGCACTCAGATGTTACCTGGCATTGGTACTTTCTAACCATTATAAGAAAATGTGAAAGTCTTTTCAAATTAACAAGGGTAGAAGAGTGCAAAACTAATTCTGACAAGTGTTCGCATTCAGTCATGCTCTCCTGGATTAAACCAAAGACAGGTACTTTCCCTCTGCTTGGCCTTTCCCATTAATTCCACTGTGACACTCAGGAAGGTGAGGAGGTTCACTGGGGCTGTGGGTGGGAGACATGGAAGGATGTGCTACCCTCTGCGTTCCTGTGTAGCAGGATATATCTTCACTGCAGCAAAGAGTCAGATCCTGAGGAAATAGGGAATATCTGCATTTCCAGTCTGGAATGAGTCACTGTCTGCTGCTGCTGGGAACATTCTGATGCTCGCATTATACATTGGATATTTCTCTTGAGGATAAATGCATAAGGACATATTCTGTAGCAGAAGATTTCTTCAAGTGCGGTTTGCAAGTATTAAAAAAAATTTCTTCTTGCAGATATTGATGAATGCAGAGAGATTCCTGGAGTGTGTGAAAATGGCATCTGTATAAACATGGTTGGCAGCTTCCGATGCGAGTGTCCTGTGGGTTTCTTCTACAATGACAAGCTCCTGATCTGCGAAGGTAGAGTGCTGATCTCATTCAGAGAAACGGGGTTTTACAATTCAGACACCGGCAAATCTGATAAAATTGCAAATCATCCTTAATGAGGAGGAAGTACCTGCGTCGATGTAATAATTCTATGTCAATTCAGACATTTTGAATTCTTTTGCATTGAAAAGACCAGATTTTCCATCAGACATCTAAAGCCTTGAAGGAGCGTGAGTCAGCAGCCATGGGAAGAAACAATGTTTTTCACATTTGACAGTAACGCCAAGAAAAGCGTAGCAGTCTTGAGTCAGATCATGAACACAATTTTATTTTTCTTTCAAGATGTTTTTTTCTAATGGAACAAAGATTTCTGTAAATAATACAAACACATGATACTTTTTTCCTATTTAAACATTGCCTAACACTGTGTTAGTCAGTTCAGTGGAGAAACTGAAGACAGCGGTATGAATTGCTGTCATGCTCTGGTGTGGGGTAGGACTGCTGACAACATCAGTTCTGCAGGCAAGGCATCTGTCTGCTGCTGCTAAGTGAAACACAGCTACATTTCTAAGGAAATAAATTTCTCTTTTTGCAGCAGCTTAACTAAAGGAAATTGCTTCAAAATTTTTTGCCTCAAATTTTGTGTTGTTGTTTACATTGAAAGCCTCTAAATTCTAACGGGAATCTTGGTGCTCTATCATAATCAAGGGAGAACCACATAGTCTCCGGTGGAGACCTGTGCAGACATAGCAGCTTACTTACTCCGATCGCAGTCTTAAGACTAAAATACACCCAAGGGAAGAGTTGCAACAGGCCCTTCACGGGCCCTCCAACACCTTCAGAAAAACATTATCTAAATTCTCTGAATAGGAATGAATTTTACAAATGGAACACGTGAATTTGGGATCATTTCAGGGAGACACCTAAATGTGACCAAACATCTACTTTCATCAATATATTTATTTTTTGAGAACTAGAAAGAAATTCCCGTGTTTGGGTAAGGTAATACTCTTTACAGTAAAACCAGAGGGGAGTTGGCATCCCTCTAGTGCCTGCTTACCATAACGATAAAATTCTCTTTTTGTGTGATAGATATTGATGAATGCCAAAATGGACCAGTGTGTCAGCAAAATGCAGAATGCGTCAACACAGCTGGTAGCTACCGTTGTGACTGTAAACCAGGCTACAGGTTCACATCAACCGGCCGCTGCACTGGTGAGTACTTTTGGCTTGTTCGTGTGAGGGGCTGCAAAGAGTAGGAGATTTTAAAAGACGTCGAAAAAAGCATCTCTCTTCTTCAGAAAGATGGTATCCCAGGAGATGATCTGGGCTCCAAGAACCCTCCTCTTTGACAGACTTTTAGGGCATCCCATAAACATTCTGTTAATTCCCAGAAGACTAATGGGCCCATCCCACACAGACATAGATGGGAGTTATTCACCTGAGTGTGTGTTTGTCTTCAACTTTATCCCACCAGCTGCAAACGTTTTCCTTTAGCCCTTGTCGTGCCTAGGGAGGGCAGACCAATTGATTCACTACTTTTTGACTAATTATTTTCTGACACTAAAAATTCAGTTGTGGTCCTGACAGGGACCTTCCTCTACATAAATTCTTTGATTTCCATTAGTATTTGCTGGATTTGTTTTAGCAATTTATTTGCCACTTGTATTTTTAAAAATAACTCACTGCTTGCTGGGGTCTCTGCTGATAAGGTGGTTTTATCTGCTAACCCATGTGCATTAACTAACTTTAAAAGCTTATTGTTAAACTTCCTAAATTTTCTGTGGGTTTACAGACCTCTGAACAGTGAGTGGGACTGCAGTTCTCTAATCTATTTGCTTTTTCTTATATTATCATGGTCCAGAGAGGCATTCATGTTATCTTGATTACTTGAAGAATTGCAGAGATTTTAAACAGTGCTGTGGGCCAAACAGCTGTAGAATTATGTATATTTCTGAACAAAATAATAATTGCAACGGAAACTGGTAACATTTTCCTTGGTTTTTTGCTTCTGAATACTTGAGTTTTAGGAAGCGTACTTTTCCCTGCAGTGCAGTTTTTTATTGTTTCATGTGACCCTTGAGGGAAAAGGGTGTAGGGGCAACCAGAACTCTACTATGAGAACTAAAACTTTGTTTTGTTAAGCTATGCAGTGGCACATGTAAATGTTCAATATGTTCCTAATGTAGTTGTTGTTATGGGTTCGTTACAGCAGCACAGGAAGAGCCAGGGAAGGTTCTGATATGGGTTACAATACTGAACAAGAATTGGCACAAACAGTAACGCTTCCCTGAATTTTACTCTTATTTTATAGTTAGTGGAAATAAAATTACACAATTAGAGTCAAAATAAAAGTGGTCGATGAAGTACTTGATCCAGCAAAGGAAGGAAATTCCCAACTGCTCTGCTGGGAGCTGAGTGCTAAGCACCTTGCAGTATTGGATCAGGCATGCTACTGCATGGAAATTACCACGCCCCAGTAATTCATGTGCTATAGAATCAAAACCAACATGTCACAGTCACTAGTACTGTCAGTGCAGCATTTGTCTCCTGGTGCTATCTATTGTGGTATAATAAATAATTTTTCATATAAACTCAATTTTGGCACTTAAGACAATTCTGCCTCCCAGTTTTTTTAACAGTTATAGTGTTCTCCCTGAGACTTTAATTCACTATTCATTTGCCCATGGAGCACCAAAGAGAGTCATAGTTTTTCTTTCATCTCTGCTCTTCTGAGCTGCGTAGACAGCGTGTTACCCAGCGTTGCTTTCCTTTCTGCCTCCTTTAGCAGCAGTGTCATTAATAGCATTGGGAGAGCGTGGTCCTCAGAGAACACCCATCCAAAGGTACTAGTGGCCCCAGCTGTTGTACAGTAATCCTGGGGATGGGGCTATCAGGACTGTCCGTGTGCCAAGTAGAGTGTAGAGACAGGAAAACAAGGTTTAGTACATAAAGTTCTTTGCAATTAGGAACAACTTGACTCAATTTTGCAATGAGCTGGGCATGGTTTGGTCAGAAACTGCATCTGCTTAGCTCAGATTACATGTAACAGAAATTTACTGAAGCCTAAAATCTAATCACTTCTAGTACAAGCTTATGGCAGCACCTCAGCTCTCGTATTTTGGAGCTGCAGCAGACAATACACCAGGAAGCTTACTGAATCAAACCAGCTCTTGTTGGTGATGAGGTCAACAGGAAGACTTCATTTGATTCATGGTTCTTGATTTGTCACAGAAAAAAACGTGCTGGACAGCAAGCATTTTGTTCTTTAACGTTCTCTTTCATTTACTATTGATAGAACCCTGAATTCTGCCTGAAAGCATTCGTAACAGGAAGCAGTCAGCTGTTGAACTAGTGTAGTAGATGCCCTGCTCTTGTAAAGCAGCGTATCCCCTGTTGGCAGGATAGCTTTCCCCATCTCTCTCTGCAGGATTATGCAGCTCAGTGTTCGCTGCTGTTGGCCAAATATTTTGTGACCCCATATAGCAGTAACTCTTCTTGCTGTTGGAACTTTGTCTGGTGTACAGGATCGCCGCGCTGCACGAGGCGTGGGTGCCACAGCACACATGCGTACCTGTACCACTTTACCCCTGCACAAGGAGTAGATAAATCTCAAGGTGTTTTATCTCTCTGTAAGCTCAGTGAGAAGAGTGTGGCATTCATCCCCCTTTCCGTTTGGTATGGTTTCTGTGAGTTAATGGAGCAGCTTGTGCTATAATCACAGTATGATTTCACGAGAGGGATGCCAGCTGTGATTTATACGTGGCTTTCATGTCTGCTGCAGTCAACGCAGAGCACTCGGACATCTCCCTGTACAATATCATGTGATGAATTCTACTTTTCAAAGCCCTGGCAAAATGCTTTCCTTCCAGCAAGAATTTGTGTTTGATAAATATAATTTTTATGCTTAAATTTTTTCAGCTCCACAAATGCTGGAAAAAGTAATTTACAAGCAAATAGCCCCTTTCCTGAGATGTACTTAGTGCTTTTGTCATTAACAGATTTAAAATACCATTTAATACAGTGCCATGCACTGGATTCAGACTATCATGGCTGCTGCTAATTCATCTTTCCAGCCATGAGGTTTAGAGGCCTTAACTTTCACTGTGCCTCTTTTGCTTCCAGATCGAAACGAATGTCAAGAAATTCCCAATATCTGCAGCCACGGGCAGTGCATTGACACTGTTGGAAGTTTCTACTGCATTTGTCACAATGGATTCAAGACCAACGATGACAGAACAATGTGTATAGGCAAGTATATGAAATTAATCTGTACTCGGGTTCCCGTTAAGGCGGCTGTTCAGTCTGTCCTCTCTGGCGCAAGGAGCTGCATTGTAAGAACTGAGACTGTGAGCCATTTACCACCAGGCAAAGGTGCAAAACCACTGTAGCTGGCAATTAGAGATGATAGGAAGCTGATTATGAATGAAGAACAGCTCAGTACAGTAGAGTGAGCTTTTTAAAATACATATCCAGTGTAATGAACTGCTAATGCTTTAATTTTTCAGGAAAATGTTCCATTCATCTTAGAGTTTTCTGAAGCATCTTGTCTCATTTATTCCTTTAGGCAAGAAATCTAATAGATTAATGTTGCAATGAAACAATTGTATACAGCCTGCTTGTTAACAGAGTAAGTGAAGGGTAGATTTCTTGCCAAAAAAGTGCCCTTTTCAGAAACAGACTCGTCTTGATAAAGAAGGAGATTCTGTATTTAACCTGTTCACAGCTGTTTCACAGTGCTGTGTCTGTTGTCTGAGCAAGATGAGGAAATTTCAGAACACTTATGGTTAAAGATAGCTTAGAATTCCTTTGGGAAGGGTGAGATAGGAGCCACAGTAAGGCAAATGATTGTTGGACCCTTGATTATTTTTCGTAGATGTTAATATCGAGTGTATAAACCTATGTAAAATCTTTTGGGGACATACGACAATCTTTTTCCCTTCTATTCACTCTCAATTTTTTCTCTTACCTGTGGGATAACTACAGGCTTTCCTTTCCCCATCAGTGATTAAAATTCTTCCTGCTTGTTTTTTCTCCTTTGTAGATATTAATGAATGTGAGAGAGATGCCTGTGGCAACGGAACCTGCAGAAACACCATTGGCTCTTTCAATTGCCGCTGCAATGTGGGGTTCATCCTCTCTCACAACAATGACTGCATAGGTGAGGGGTTCTGAGACTTCCTTCTTCTGGTGAAAGTACCGTTAGTACCATCTTACGTACTGAGTTAGTACACCCTGCAATCATGGATTGAAGACAAAACTGATTTGTTCAGCCTGAAAAGGCTTCTTTGATTCCTTGCTTGTCTCTAGCCACTTAAATGTTTGCATGTGATATCTGCCATTTCTTTTTTTACTCTGGCTTTGACAATGACACAACATAGACCAATAATCGTACTTTTCCCTCACTTGCTTTTGAAATGGGATTATTTATGTATCATCAGTTGCTGTGCCAATAGAGTGGAAACAGAAATCTCACCTTCCAAATTTCACTTGTTACAGGTGTTTCTTACCTATCTTTCAATGTTCTTTTTCTCAGATGTGGACGAGTGTGCAAGTGGAAATGGAATGCTCTGCAGGAATGGTCAGTGTGTGAACACAATTGGATCCTTCCAGTGTCTTTGCAATGATGGCTATGAGGTGGCTCCGGATGGAAGGACCTGTGTCGGTGAGTGCTTTCTTTTAGAGTAGAAAAAAGAAGTGCAGCAAACCTTGAGGAGACACTAAAACAGTAAAAGACATCAAAGAGAACTGTCACACCATCATCGTTGTACTTAGCAGAAGAAAACGATGACAAGAGGATGAGAAGAGGACTTCTGCTCCTGTGAGGTTCCACCGTCCATTCGATGGAATCAAATTTAAAGCAGCCTCAGTCACAGATTTATTGAGCAATTGTCTAAAATAAATTGTCTGTCTTTTCTTTTAGATGTCAATGAGTGTTTACTGGAGCCTGGAAAATGCGCACCAGGCACCTGTCAGAACTTGGATGGGTCGTTCAGATGTATCTGTCCTCCTGGATATGTCCTGCAGAATGACAAATGCGAAGGTGTGTACAGAACAGTCCTCCTTCAGTCCCTTTCCTCGCTACTCACAGTTATTATTACTTTTTCACTTTTTTCTGCATCTAAAGATGAGTAACGTTTAGTCTTTCATGGTAGTGTACAGTTCAGAACTGTAGCCATGAGTAAGTCACTTCCTAGAAAGAGTCTCACTAACTTTTGTTTGAACGAGAACTACCTGATCTGATCCCAAGAAAAGTCTAATCCCAGGCTGTTGAGTACATTGCTGAGGTTTGCGTGCTGCCCAAGGGTTTGAAAACTAACCCTAGATTTTGCACCTGGGTTTTTTTGTTCCTCTTTCTGCGTGTTCCTTTGTGTTTGACCTTTTTGTTTTTCAAATCTGTCAGATATCAGTGATGATGTAAGGTTACATTTTATGTAGTACAGCTGCCAGTGTAAACATTTTTATTTCTCATGTCTTTTACTTTTCTTACAGACATTGATGAGTGTGTGGAACAGCCAGAAATTTGTGCCTTGGGCACATGCAGCAACACTCCAGGCAGTTTCAAATGTCTGTGTCCAGAAGGCTTTGTGTTGTCTTCCACAGGAAGGCGATGCCAAGGTAAGTTCATTCCTATTTTCTGGCATTTCAAAATTTGTTTGCTGTTTTATAAAAGCCTTATTAGCTGCCTGTTTCTAATATAACAAGGAGTCTCTGGACTCAAACGGTGGTTTTGAGAAGGAAAACATGATGATTTTGTAGTTGAGGCCAGGTTCTGTCTTGCCGTAACATCTGTTTGTCATTAAAGAGAACATTGCAATAAAAGGGGCAAAGATAATGTTAAATGCACCAGGTTAAGTGAGGAAATTATGTTGCCCTGCAGCCCTTTCTTGCACCCTGGAAGAAATGTTGAGGCTACCTGGACTCTGTATAGACATGTCTGACATGGAGATGGAGCATGAACACAGGCAGGAGACTATTGCAGTGCGCTGCTAAAGGCAACATTTCCAGGAATAAGACTGGTCTTAGCACTTATCAAATTCATCATAACACTTGTTATATGCTGTTCCTCTCCACAGATGTGTGGATTGAAAAAAGATCAGTGGAAAAAATTTGCAAACAGTTTTGTGTGGACGATAAGCACCCATCTGCTTAGAAAAATCTTGAAGCGTCTTTTGGGTTCTAGTTTACTGCATACGCTGTTCAGAGCCTAAACATGGGCACTAAGGCAGAGATCAGATGCTAGTAATGAAAAGCCATGGGTTAGTTTATTTTTTGGATAAAGAACAAGCACAGCAAATTAGGGAGTGAGTTATTTTAAAGACTTTGGAAATTATGAAATAGATACATCGTTAAATATCCTATACACAGTGTGCACAGTGGGAACCACTGATGAGTGAGACCTGTGTAAGGACCTCTGTAGTTATGCTTGGCATGGAACGGTGATGCTTGTTGACACCATAGTGAGTTCTTCACTTCACAGTGGGCTAAATGAAACTGTGGTTTTGGTAAAAACGAATCCAACCTGCAGTAAACATTCATCCAAGCCTCCAAAACACCATGCAGTTTGGCACAGTTACTTCACTCATCTTCAGGAAAGCAGCATGGCTGTTCTAGCTGTGCCTTTGTAGCGTGTATAAACGAGGTTTCTTCAGTCTGAGGGTGGTGTTCTCAACAACACAAAAATCACAGGAAAAAAAAAAGAAAACACCAAGAAAAAAAATATCATTAAAAAAGAATGCAGTGTAACCCTCTCCTTTATGAAAACAGACCACAGTTTCACACATAATGTCAGAGGAAAATGCACACTTGTATGAACTTTAAGTGAGTTTCTCCCCATCCCCTGGAGAAGATTAGGGTTTTTTCAAGTGTTTGTTCAAGGGCTGAACAAAGTTTTGTTTGAAGCTTCCCATTACCTAGGATTTTTGTAAAATCTGGACATCACCCAGCATCGATGCTGCAGCTGGAAAACGAGATGAGCAGCTGCTTCCACAACTGCCCTGTTGCTGTCCCCTTGCCAAAGCAGGGAGCTGCCAGCATTCTGCCTGCTGGGCGCTTGTGGTCTGTGATCTCAACTCTGCTCCAGCATCCCGGTTATCCAGCTTAAGGGGTTAAAATGTAGTGCCACTGGGCCAGTTTTCTTTGTTTGTGTGTACCGCAGGGAAGAATGAGGAAGGAAAGCACTATTAAAAATTGCCTCTCATTTTAACACTACACGGTTTTAGCATTGCAAGTTGATTAAAATCTCTTGGATTAAATGATTCTGACTAATAATAGAATATAAATAACTTAAAGCAATATTCAGCTTTTACAAAGCAGAGTGAGGATAAGAGGAGAGTACAGTGCATTCATCTCTACTGGACAGAAGAGAAAACCGCCTCCGTTTCCATGACTGAAGGAGGACACTCTACCCCATAGCTTTCCTTTACTGGGGAGGGAGCTCCCCTCCCTCTTCATATTTTCACCAGTTAGAGACAATAATGATCCTTCCCAATAGACTCAGATGGAAGATCAGTGGTTTTTTGGGGGGGGGCCTCCTGTAATTTTGCAATTAACAACTCTAAGTGAGAAACAGGCCAAAGTCACCCTAACTGCTCATAACAAGTTTTTCTCTATGTAGATCTGAGAGTAAGTTACTGCTTTACCAAATTCGAAGATGGAAAATGCTCTGTGCCCAAGTCCCGAAACCACTCCAAACAAGAGTGTTGCTGTGCCTTAAAGGGGCAGGGATGGGGAGATCCCTGTGAACTCTGCCCAGAGGAAGCAGATGGTATGTACCTGACTAAGTTGCCTTACTGTTGTGATGGCCTCTCAAAACTGAAAGAAGATTGGATTTCTTATCAGAAGGAATTAGGAAAAATAAATTTCCATAGGTGTTTAACCCTGACATCTCAAAAAATATATTCTTTGCATAGTCCAGTCTCATGCATGTTCCTTGTTTGCTTATAGGTTTGTTAGTACAACTACATGCTCAGTATTTTGCCCCGGAGGTGTCACACACAGAAAGTGGAAACTTGTGTAGCTCATGAGTAATACTGATAGCCAAGGTAGAATTTAACATTTGGTTTGATTTTTGGATTTTTATTGGGGGTTTTTTGTTTGGTTTTTTTTTTTACAGAGGCTTTCAGACAGATTTGTCCATTTGGAATCGGCGTCCTCGTGGGACCTGGTGACGCAAGACTGGGTAAGTGCCTGCACAATGCCGTTGTTGCCCCGGTGTGCCATGTTCTACCCATGAGCCATACTCCCATCAACCGAGAATAACGCCTCTGCAGCCCTTTCCAAAAGCCATGAACTGTGGAAACTTCTGTGCATTTTTTTTCAATTATTCTTAACAATTCTAAATTGAAGCTTGAATATCTCATATATCAGAAATTAAACTTCTTTTAGAGAAGCATATTTGACTTTTAGTTTATGCTGAGCAGACTTGTAGGAAATTGTTCAGGATCTAGAGAATGGATCATACAGCATACCTGTCGTCTTTTATACAATATATATGCAGCCTGTTTACAGTAAATGGTTTTAATCCTCCGGAAGTGCAAACCACAGTTTCCCAGATCCCTTCAGTACATTCTGTTCTCTCCCAAGACAAACAGCACTTCAACCTTATTGGCAAAAATTTTCATTCAAGGAGCACTGGATGTCTGCTGCTTTTCATATCAACTCCTCTCCCTGTAGCTCCTATCGGAGAGATGTTTTTATCTGACATTTAGACTTAGTTTCCCTTCTGCGCTCTGAAAGCTGGCCTGCCAGACAAATTCTGTGCCGTCATCGTAATAAATCAAAATTAAAGTATTACTATTTTTTTGTGATCTTAGGAATTTTTCTTGCCAGAACAATGCTTGTTCTTTGAGAGAAGTCTAAAAGCACATGAAGTCAGTTGCACTTACTGTGTTGTTTTTTTCCCTGGTTAAGATGTGGATGAGTGCCTTGATCCAGATAACTGTAAATTTGGGCAGTGTATCAACACAGATGGGTCTTTCCGCTGTGAATGTCCGTATGGTTACATCCTACAAGGAGCTCAGTGTGTGGGTGAGTATAGCTCTTTCATCTCCCATTTTAAAGAATCTTCTGAATTGCTCAGTATGTCATTAAGCAGTAGTGGGGTTGTATTATTCTAATGTTGTGGAGTCTCCAGCCCTGCTGCTGCTTAAAACCTGCCAGGACAATCTGCTCCAAGTCGGTCCTGCTCTGGCTGAGTGTTTGACCCAGATAACCTCTAGAGATCCCAAATTATGCCAGGAGTCTGTGACTCTAATTCAGTAACTTAAAGTGAGCTCTTGGATTTTGTATTTTTGTATTTTTTTGGTTGTACCTCAACAACATAGATTTTGTACCTTTTTGGTTGAGTTCAGCCATGTATTCTTGCCTTGATTTAACTGCTTGCAGACACTGATGAATGTGCTGTTGGAAATCCATGTGGAAATGGAACCTGCAGGAATGTAATTGGAGGTTTTGAATGCACCTGCGTTGAGGGATTTGAGCCTGGACCAATGATGACCTGTGAAGGTGAGACTCCCATGTGTTAAGGACTGTCATTGCAGTTGTGTGCCAAAACAGTTTCCTGATTTTGGAAACAACTGAGGAGAGTGAAACAGCTTAAAAAGAAAAATGTGGACATTTGGAACAATGCATTGTTAACTGAAACAGAAAAATCGGTTCCTCCTTCCTGATTCCCCTTGAACTGTGGTACCTGTTCCTAAGTACATTGAACTGTGGTACCTGTTCCTGGAGGTGAGCTCCTGGTGAGCAGGCTTTTGGGTGGTGTCTGCGAAGGGACTGCCTGGAGAGACGCACATTGGAGTATGGTCTTTCCAGAACAGAACCCAGAAATGGTGCTTATTGTGTGAATGGTTTGCTTACCTCTTAGATGTCCCTCGAGTGAAGAGAGTCACGGTTGACGATGAGAATAGAAAATGTCCTGCTTGGGTTTGTTAGGGAAGAACGAGAGAACAAAACAGAAAATATAAGTGCAGTACTAGACAATTACCACGGTACCCCTAGGTTGGATACTTTTCATGCTTAGGTGCCTCATTTCAGAAATAAAAATCTGAAAATGCACAAAGCGGGGAGGAATAAGGAAGATCGGAGTTGTAGAAGACAAACAGAGAAAATTAATTAGTCTAGAATTTTTCAGTGTGGAAAATGCGGTTGAAGAGATATGTTGATTTAAATTTATAAAGCCACAAGTGGTAAAGGTACCAAACATAGAGGGAACATGTTCGACAAGCTAAAGCAGACATTTTTATGTGCACAGTACTTTTTAAAGTTGTGCAAGTCTTTGCTGTGGAGTATTAGGGGGATCACAAGTATAAATTGACCCAGAAAGAGATTGTACAAATTTGTGTGGGAATCCGCCAGTGCAAATTAAGATTGATCGTTTGGCTGTGGCTTTTGGCTGTGGAAGTCCTTAAACTGAGAGCCTGTATCAGAGGAAAGGTCTTTGTGTAGATGGTAGGGGGCTTTTTTTTAATACTTGTCTCCTCCTGTTATAACCAGAGAGGAGAGTGTCCCAGGACGTTCTAACACTCTCTTCTGACCTGACACAGCTGTTCTGAAATTATCTGCCACAATCTGTTTGTTTGCAAGGCCATATGAAAGAATGCTTCTGGTTTTGCATCAGCTGGCATTTGTTTTATATGCACTTAGAGCTTCGTTCACTTCCCTGTGGAATTTGGGTGAAAGCTCAAATTGCAGAGGAAGAGTTAGCAGCGGAGTGCATAAAAGTCGTTATACGGCAGTAATTACTCAAGTAGCCCAAAGCATATGTAAAGGCACTTCAAAATAATGTTTCTAATAAGGATATTGTCTTATGGAATTCAGTTTATGAAGAAGCCAAATTAGTGCATCTAGAATTTAAAAATAACCATAAAAAAGGCTCATAAAAACGGAGCCTGGGTGTGGAAAAGGTACAGTTTTAACTGAGACAGTGTTTTGGCAGCACAGATCTGGAAATCATTTCCCTTGGCTGTTTGCCGTTGAAGATATTGAAACTTCAGGTAGCTGTGCAAACATCTGGCATGTCGGGTGCCTGCTCCTATACAGAAATCCATAAGGAGTAGAACCATGAGTCCCCAGGTATTAAAATCTAGCCCTCAATGACCTGGGTCCTTTGGTATTGCCCATACGTAAACCTGTGCGCTCAACTCTGCTGAGTATTACAAAAGCATGTTTCACTTCCTTCATGATCTCTGTTGCTCCAAATCCAGATGTCAATGAGTGCATTCAGAACCCTCTGCTCTGCGCTTTCCGCTGCGTGAACACTTTTGGATCCTACGAATGCAAGTGCCCCTCAGGGTATGTTCTGCGAGAGGACCGGAGAATGTGCAGAGGTAAAGCTCCTACCAGACTCTCACAGTTACGAGATAATGATTTCAAGTTCCTGCAGGGGTAGGGCTCTGACTCACTGCACTGCTGGGCCAGAGTTTTAATCCCAGGAAGTAACTGAGTCAGAAAGAATTTGGAATGAAATTCTATGGTTGCATTATGAAGTTGATTGTATTAGCCCTGTCCTGCCCATAAACATCTGCATAAAGTGAGGTCATATCAGATGACATGGTTTTGTCTTGCCTTGAAAACGGGCATTTGGGAGAAATCAATTTCCTCTAGCCTAGTATATCCTATGGCTGGTTTAGCACAATAAAAGTATGTACAGTTTGATTACGACTGAAATTCCAAAGTTGTGAATTCCCAGGATTGTCTCTCTATGTAATAAAGCCTAAACCTTGTGTTTTAGATCAGAATGAGTGTGAAGAAGGACTTCACGACTGTGACTCAAAACAGATGGAGTGCAAAAACCTAATTGGCACCTATATGTGTATCTGTGGACCAGGTTATCAGCGCAGACCGGACGGGGAAGGCTGTATAGGTGAGTGACACTGGCCTGCTGAAGCTCTTGAAGCACACGGTTCCTTAGCAGAGCTGAAACTTTTGGATTTAACAAAGCATTCCGGAGCTCGGGGCAGGAATTGCACAGCTACCTGTGTAATGGATCTACTGGTGCTATGCACATTTTGCTTTGCTGTTCAGGTGTGTGCACATGTGGGCAGTAAGTAGGAAATTGGGACGTGGTGGTCTGTACAAGCTGTACTGCCGCTGCTGAATGCTGAGTGAAGGAAGTGGAGAAGTGGGCCCATTGCTGTAAGCTTGTTTATCTCTGTTAGCATGAAGGGGAGTAGATCTAAATTGTTTTTAAACTTTGGGTGGAATTCAGAAGTGCAGCTGTAACTACGAAAAATTTTGCACACCAGTGAGGATTATATTGCAGAGAAAGTGTATTAACCAAGTATATAATATTGTGAGCTAGATGGTCATCTTTCCTCAGGAAACTGAATAAAAGAGACTTTCTATTAAAAGAAAAGAAAAAAGAAATCTACATTTAACCAGGCTGAATGCACAACTTAAGAATTCCATATAAACATCTCTCACCTGCATTCATCCAGAAATGGACTTGATTTCTGTCGTATCATTTAAAAAACACAGATGAGAACGAGTGTCAGACCAAACCTGGGATCTGTGAGAACGGCCGCTGTGTGAACACAGTCGGAAGTTACAGATGTGAATGCAACGAGGGCTTCACTGCCAGTGACACCCAGAACGAATGCCTTGGTAAGTCATGCGCTAACACCCAGTGAACTCTCTCTTTGAAAGCAGAAGCTGTGGCTGAAGTTAAACTTACACATGTGAGTGAACATGCTCTTGACTCGACATGCCCTGGGGAAGGGGCTGCTGTAAGTAGGTGCCCTTCTGCACTTTCGTTCTTCCCGTGCTGACTGTACAGCTGCTGCAGGCAGCCCGCCTGCGTTGCCCTGCCGTGAAAGCTGGTGTTCAGTGGTTCCGGTCAGCTGGGATTTGCACTGCCTTTTCTCTGGTCCTGATTTTCAGACAGTCCTTTTTCTCCGGCTTCAGACAGAAACTTATATTTTTATAAGCATAATGTAACTTGTCTTCCACCTTTTGCTAAACATCCTGTCGTCTTGTCGTCTCTGGGCGTGCTGTCTGTGCTCTCTTTTTTACTGCTGGTAGTCTTTCACTCTCAGTTCCACAGTCCCAGGGTGAAGTATGCCCTTTCTTTTGTATTTCTGACTAAATTCCTAATACCTCATGACCCTCTGAAGGTCGTCACCGTTAGGGTTCTCTGTGATGCATAATTTGTCTTCCAGACAACAGGGAGGGCTACTGCTTCACTGAAGTCTTACAAAGTATGTGTCAAATCGGATCAAGCAACAGGAACTCTGTCACCAAGTCTGAATGCTGCTGTGATGGTGGCCGAGGCTGGGGGCAAAACTGCGAGGTCTGCCCCTTCCCAGGCACCGTGGCCTTCAAGAAGCTTTGCCCTCATGGCCGAGGATACATGACCAATGGAGCAGGTACTGACTTTTCGTGGAAGGTTTCCTTACACAGTGCCAAATTAAGCAATAAATGATAAGCTCCCTTTCTGCATGTTTGAACACTGTGAGGTCCTAAACGTTTTGGATATCAGCCGGAATTTTCTGAACGTTTTCGTGTTGAGAGAGTACAGTCCTTTGGGAGGAGGTTGCATAGCCAAAGGCTCTGGATGACAAGGCATCCATCCCAACTTGGCAGACACATATTTTGCGTGCTGGTTAATTGACAAGCACTCGAACGGGAATTTGCTCTCTCACGTTTGAGTGTGTTGTAGGTACAGATTAGGAGCTATTTGTGTACGTGAAAGCAAAGTGATGTTTGATTTATTGAGGCTAATGTATGGTCCGCTCCACTTAAGGCTTGTTCATTGCGTTTGAAAGTTAGATTAATGCTTCTTTCTGTATTTTTCCACTTAATATTTTTCCCTAATCTGTGCAATATTTCATTATTTTATGTAATTTTTTTATGTAGGGTGTGGGGTTTTTTCGTGTCAGGTCAAAAGAATCTGTTGAAGCTGTATACAATCAGTTCTTGTTTCATTGTGAACTAACCCTCATTTCATTGCAGATATCGATGAGTGCAAGGTTATTCATGACGTCTGCCAGAATGGGAAATGCATCAACGAGATGGGGTCTTACAGTTGTCATTGCAACCTTGGCTATACTACAGATATAACAGGCACTCTTTGCATAGGTGGGTTTTTCATTATGGTCTATTTACGTGAGATTTATTGCTAAGAGCTCACTTCAAGAAGGAAGTACAAAGACTTTGAAAAATTAGAAAAGCAAATGCAGTTTGTTAGAATGCTTTGGGGATTTTGATTTCCTTCTGATATCTCCTGAGCATTTTGGAAAAACATTATCGTAGTTCTTGTTTATCAGCACTGACGTACCTGGTTTTGCTTCTTCTAGATCTGAATGAATGTAATGAGTCCCCAAAACCTTGCAATTTCATCTGCAAAAACACAGAGGGGAGCTTCCAGTGTGCATGTCCGAAAGGGTACATCCTGCAAGAAGATGGGAGAAGCTGCAAAGGTAAAGATCAAGAAGAGAATTTACTGCAGCAACTGTGTTTCACAGGCAAATACCAGTCCAAGGACATTTAAATGCTGTAAATCCGTCTCCTTGATTCATTGCCTGTTTCCACTAAAGGCAGTGGAAGTGGCTTGCACAGGATGGAGCTGGTATTTCAGTTAGATCTTTGGTAATCTGGATGAACAGGAGATCACAGGAATTTTTGCAGGCTGATGGCAGCTGATCTTAAAAGACTTCCTGACCGGTGGTTTATGTGATTGGTCTTATGTTGGTAAGCATGTTGGTTTCAGCAGTATTTTTCAGTGATCAATGTATCTGAATGGATGCAAGGATGAGCATGGTTTGCAGAGCATTGTCCGGCACCAGCAGTTCTAACCTGCCGCCTCTGCAGCACGCTGAATAAGCGACAGCAGCGCAGGAGAGATTTTGAAATGTTCATTATAATTTCATTTATTTATATTGCTTGGTAGCACAGTTCTGACTGAAATTGCACAAGTTAGAGCAGCGGTTCTAAATTAGGCATGGGAAATCACGATCTACTTTGTCATTAATGTTTAAATATTTATTTTGGAGTAATAGTATGCTTCAATGCAACACTGCTTTGCAGTCTGCCCCTGCTTCTCATGAAGATGGTGACTGCCCGTTTGTGGACTGCAGTAAGGGCAAACATTTGTTATGTAACAGCATCTTCCTGACAGACGAGAGTGGTGTCTGTCATCCAGTGTTCGCATGGACACCAGTGTAGCTCCAAAGTCTCGTTCATGACATGTGGGGCTTCACGTGAGAGGAACTGGAAGCCAGCGTGGAAAGTGAGATTCAAAAGGCTTTATTTGATACGTTATTTGCAATCGCTTCTCTCCAAGACCAGCTGAACTGTCAGAACCTCCACAGGGAACATGAGTGAAAGATGTTTTCTTGGTTTTTTTTAGATCTTGATGAATGTGCAACCAAACAGCACAACTGCCAGTTCCTTTGCGTCAACACTATTGGGGGTTTCACTTGTAAGTGTCCTCCTGGATTCACTCAGCACCATACAGCCTGCATTGGTAAGTGACGTGGGAACGTAGACACTGAGTTGGGATTTATTACTGACCCTTATTCCAGGAGCAAAGCAGCAAGGAGGTAAAACTGGCTGCTTGAGAAACCAAATGGGAACGTAGGCCAAGTTCTGATCCCAGTCCCTCCAGAGCAGAAGATGCAAAGAGGCCTTCCCTTCTACCTTCCCTTGTTTTCACAATCTATGCCTTTGAATTTTGCACTTGCAGGAATCAGAGAGTGAAAATATCGATTTGTAGTTCTTACCTCACCCTTTCTTACCCATTAAGCAAAGAAAGTAGTTCTATTTCTGTTCTTGTAGGTCATAGCAGACCCACATTAGAGATCATGTCAAGGCTTCGTGAAAACACGCGTGAAACATACATTTCTGCAGCTGTCCTTTAAGCCCCTACCCCTTATGCTGTGGAAATGTTAAACAAAACTACTTCCTGCAAAACACTCTTCCTGCTCTTGTTGCATCCTGCTTGTGGCAGTCTGATGATCCTCTAGCATCGGTGTGAATTTGGGGGTATTTGAAGACTAGAACCCCAAACTCCAAATTCCTGGTGAAGAAGAGGAGTGTTTTCCTTCCCATAGCTGTTGTTAGTGTTTTCAAATTAAAAAAGAAATGAATGCAAGCTCTCCTTCCTAGTGCAAAGTGAAAAATGGAGAGGGCTGTAGGGCAGCTGCGTTACTGATGTTTCTTCACAAACTGTTCATTGTTAGCATTGCTAAACGATCATCTTCACAAGGAGTAACAAGTAACCCTCGGGCTTTGGTTTCCTTCAGATAATAATGAGTGTGCTACTGAAATCAATTTATGTGGGGCGAAGGGCATTTGCCAGAATACACCAGGAAGTTTCGTTTGTGAGTGTCAACGTGGCTTCTCACTTGACCAAACTGGGCTTAGCTGTGAAGGTAGGTACAACACACAGTGCGTTTATCTTGGCCTTCTTTTGCTTTCCTATGCCTTCTCTCTCTCAGCCATACTGTCATCCAGGGAGGGACCTGTGGAGTGAGTGCGCGTAGGCTGATGGGGAGTGGGGTATGGAAGTTTAGCAACCAGGCAGAATTTCTTCCATGGGCCGAGTAAATAGATATATTGCAGGATGCTAGAGAGCTGGACAGGTACTTTTGAGAAGACTTCAAGTTAACCTGGAGGGGTTTAGTTTAAGCATCGGAAGGTCAGTGGTCTTATGTTGAATCTTTCATGGATTTCTGAGGGACTTACCAAGGACAGGAAGTCTTGCATCTCTGGGGCAACCTGCTGGAAGACCAAGTTCAAGGGCTGCAGACTTTATTCCTCTGGGTCCCTAGAGCCTTATTCTGGGATAGGGTTTGATTTGCTTTGAAGAGAGATATCCTGGGATTGCAGGGTTGAATGCTAAGGTAAAAGCAAGGGACCATCTGCTGTGGAGCTGGGAGCCTTGGGAAAGCCTTGGGGGGTCCCATGTCCAAATGGCTATCTGCTGTGTGCTCCATAGCAGAGTGCAAAAACTCTGGAAATTGTGGCTGAATTTGAGCTTTCGGTGGTTTTCAGCCCCAAGTTACTTGCTGTGGAGCCTGAGGCAGTCTCCCAGCACGGGTCAGGTTTTTGGAAGATCCTGAAATATACCTCGCTATATATAATATCTGTATGAATATATATGATTATTTGTTACATACTTTCCAAATACAGCATAATTTGAGCTTTCCTCCCAAAATTCAGAGTGTATCTTACCTTTGCAGATGTTGATGAATGTGATGGAAACCACCGGTGTCAACACGGCTGCCAAAATATTATTGGAGGATACAGGTGTAGCTGCCCACAAGGGTATCTCCAGCATTACCAATGGAACCAGTGTGTTGGCAAGTCACTTTTTAAAATTCATACGTTAAAATGCGTGTTACCTTTGTTAGCAGCAGGAAGTGAAGGGCAATGGTACGGTTTGCCATATTTTCTATTCCTGAAAATTATAATTTAATAAGTTCAGCATGTTTCATTACGAATGTGCACTCCTGTGAAAGGCAGAGCAGACATGAAGCACCTGGAACCCCGTGTCCGGGTTCAACAAGTGTTTAGAACAAAATTATGCTTCGGGCGCTAGAAGTTGTATTGACTTCGAGGGAACGTGTGTTACTCGTGTGTTTTGTGGTCTGGACAAAGGAAATGTTACTCAGCCGTGCAACAGTCCCTGCTCAGACACAGGTACCGCCTGGGTGCTGATGCTGGGATGAACCTGACAGACTCAGAACCATAAGTTCAAACTGTTAAATTGTAAAATGGAACTTCTGGCCCAAAGCATTTAGAAGTTTATTAAAATCCTTCTTGATCTGTGCTTTATCATCTGTACAACACCTTCAGGAAGGCTGCTGTGTTTGGGCCTCTTCTCTGCACAGAGAGAACTTTTTGTCACATCTGAGCAAAGCTGCTGCTGTCTGTCTAAAGATGCTTCTCTGCAGCATTGGGATACAGTTCATAACGAGTCCTTACAGGACAATTCTGGTTATAAATATCAAATGCTAGTGCTCTGTATTTATGGAGGTGAATACACTGGTGAATTAAAATCCTTGTTTGTTCCCTATCTAAACTCTGGTTCTGTCCCAAGCCTCCAAGCCCATGTAGATGGGAATGCGTGTGCAGAGCATTGATGCTGGTTTGATCTGAGCAGACAGACCTGGGTCCTCTGCAGCAGTCACAGGAAAAGTCTCCGTTCGTTTCAGCAGTGTAGTGTGGAGCGTATTGAGATGAGAGAAACATGAATCATTTTTCCTCTCGTAATGGTTACGTGCGTTTTTAGTCGCATTTAATGGGCTTCGTACGAGCCAGTCTTGAGCAGATACCCGGAGATGTGTTTGATGACCTCTTCGAAAACAAAGGGTTTCATAACTCTTTGTTTGGCTTTCTTTGCATTCAGAAACATAAAAATGCCTTTGCTTGTTATCACTGTGATGCTCTAGGGAGGTCTCTGCTTTTGATTAGGCTTACCAAAACTCCTGACATTTTATGCGGTCCTTGCTGTGTCGTTTGCTTGCTTGTGCTCCAGAGCTCTCTGCCAACAACACAGAAGAGTACAAGGAGGGAACACAAACATATGGTGATTTTGAATATTAATTAAACTTGCAGAGCTTAGGGTTAAATTAGAATTTAATCTGCAGGAGGGTAAAAACAAACTAAACCAAACCAGCACTGCCATGTCTGCCTGCTGGAGGACACCGTGGAGTCTGAAAAAGTGCAGCTCTGGTTTTGGAAGCATCTTGGCTTTCCAAAGGCTTTCCAAGTCTTCCTGGGTGATAGCGTTTAAGTGAGTGTATTTCCAGCCCAGGTGTACAATGTTACTCCAGCTTTTGAGACCATTGACTCCTGTTTAGATTTTATACAGGAAATGTCAGCTTAAAATGCGCAAGCACTGGTATTTCCCCACTGAAAGAGAGGCTTTAACCTTGGCACCACAAGAACTTACTAGAAACTTTACCAGGGAAAATTACACTGAGAGCCACAACTGGGGGAAGGCTCAGCCAACACTTCCACCTTCTTGGACATGGGGCAGTCCAGGGAGAAACCCAAAACCACAGGGAAGGAGCCTTGGTTTCCTTTGTCCTCATGGCACCTCTCCTTCCTGCTGGAGCTGAGCACGACAGAGCTGCATGTTGCAGAGAGCACAGGAGAGCAAGGCTGGTGCCTGACAGCACAGCTCGTGCAGAGTCCAAGGCTCCCATAACTGGTGTTTTCATTTTTCTTCGTATTTTTTTTCCAATAATCACCCAAAGTATGGGTGACTAACTAACCTCAATACTGTCCACACTCTCGCTGCTGTGGAGCAAGGTGAAGTGAGCGGGTGTCCTCATGGTGCAGTAACTTTCTGTGGCGCAAACGTGCGTTTGTGGCATTGACACAATTGCTGTGTTAGGTGTGACAAATATTGAGACAGTGCTCGAAGTGAATGGCAAAACTCCCCCAGGCTTTGGTAACGCAGAACTCAGCCCTAGGTTTTAATACCTTGTGCTCTCCACATGTTCACACTGTAACGCCTGTAACTGTATGTGCTTAAGATACTGATCTAGATCTCCTGGGTGTGTCACAGGGGAAGAACCGTGTAATAGGTTTTTCCGTGACAATTCCTTCCTATTCCTTGGCAATCCTAACTCTGCGAACAGTTTGTGTCTTTTTTAGCTTATTTAATGAAGTGTTCAGGGACTTTTGATGTTGCTGCAACACATATTTAGATAATCACTGAAGAATGCTTTGGTTCCTCCCATGTCTTGTGTCGTGTGTGACTGCATCCCCTGCCCAGGCAACTCCATAGTTCACCATGCCATAAATCAGGCTGCAAGAAGCAAAGGCATTGTTCTTTGTATAAAAGCAAACAGCCGCATTGTTTGGAAAAAGACAATAATGCTGTGAATTAGTACTTGCTCTCCTCTAACCTGGATGCTTAGGTCAGAATTGCTGCTCTGTGCTTCTACATTTTAACCATACGGTGCCCAGGTGGTGTTTCTTACGCATGTGCACACACGTGCAATGCATATGTGTAGGTGCTTTATCACAGAAAACGGGGAACAACAGCATTCAGAAAGTTTCGAAGCAATTTGCCATATCAGACAAAAAAATTCAGGCCAGCTACATCTAAAAAGCCCTGCCGCTTACAGTAAGTAAGCCTGAACTGACCTTGAACTCCTACAGTGCCACAGCTGGGAAGTTTGGAAAAGGGCTGGCTCAGGATGTGGCAATCTTTTCTATCTACAGTTGCTTTTATTTTTACTTTACTACTTGTTCCTGTACCTTACCTGGCCCTCATATTTAAATATGAG
>NW_010394685.1:143384-148383 GCF_000710305.1 Buceros rhinoceros silvestris
TAGGGAGGGATTTTCTGTGCCTGGAAAAGGTGTCAGAGCTTGATTCCTTACTCTTTTTCCTTTAATAACATTTTGAATGTGGGATTACTGGACCAGATTGTTGGCTGCACAAAGTTTTATTCTTCTTCTGTGTTTCTGGGACAAAAAAAGAGTTGCCTTCTCTGCTCCCCAGAGCATGAGCTGACGTGGCATGAAACAGCTTCTGTCAAGTAGCCCAAATGCTGCTCTGTTGTATGGTTGTAGTCATCTCCTAGCGACCGCCGTGCTGGCCAAGGGTGAGGCCAAGCCCCGTTCTCCGTTTCTGTCCATCTGGTGTGGCAGCACGTTTAGCAGCAGTCAAGCACAACCTCTCTGAAGAGCTAGGTTGGACTACACCTGAGAGAAGTTCATGTGGTATGTTCTTCTTTTCCAGATGAAAACGAATGTCTCAGTGCACACATTTGTGGAGGAGCATCTTGCCACAATACTTTGGGAAGCTACAAATGTATGTGCCCCACCGGATTTCAGTACGAGCAGTTCAGCGGAGGTTGCCAAGATATCAATGAATGTGGTTCTGCACAAGCCCCGTGCAGTTACGGTTGTTCAAACACTGAAGGTGGCTATGTCTGCGGATGTCCACCTGGTTACTTCAGAATAGGACAAGGGTAAGGGATTCTCATTTTTAAACTAACAGGCATAAAGGGGACCTGATCGGCTCCTTTCTCTGTCGTGTGGAGCAGCAGAACCGGGGAGATTGTCACCAATGAAAGAGGGGTAGTACCGTGGAGGTGCTCAAGACTTGGATGCCCCTGTTGGTCTGGGGGATGGGGGAGGGAAAGGGAAAACAAGGGAAGGGAGCGATATGGTTTTAATGCTTCATGAAATTTGGTCAGGGCTACCAGGCTCAATCACCTCTTTTCACCTCCAGCTTTCACTTCTCTCCTGCACACCCTAGCAGCTAGGCAAGTTCTCTGAGCTTGTCACTTGGGACCTCACGCCCCTCGCTGTGATTTGCGGTATATCACTCATCTCCTTTAAACATCATCATCATCATCATCATAATAATAACCACCCTTGCCAGTTCCAAAGACAAATGATACTCTACAGGTAGTTTCACCTGTTGGTTGGAATAACAATTCTGTATGTGCTGATGTATGGGTGTGTTCCATATTCTTCTGTGTTCCAAGGGAATAATTTTTTAAATAAACATCTGCTTTACCAAGAAAACTAGTTTTCACTTGTCCCAGTGGCAGTGTTAGGGCTGTGCATCATGTAGGACCAAGCAACTCAGATGGAAAGCAGAAAGATTGTGGCTTAAATTTTAGAAGTGACTAAAAGCTTTGGGACGCTTTATGAGCGACATCGCTTTTCAGATTTTTAAGCATTTTCTGAAAATTGGCCTGTTTTAGTATTCCAGGTTGGTTAACAGACATTACTAACAACTTCTCAGAGCTTAAGCCCGTGTTTTTAAAACTGCTAAATATTGGCAGGTGTCTCTTAGGCAAAGCCTCTTGGAGCCAGGTACTTGAAATCGGAGGTAGCTGCATTGTGTCTCAGTGAGAATTTTGCCTCTCAGCATCAGCAGAAGATTTTCATAGGAAATAAGTGCAACAGAATTGCTGCTTTATTTGTATTCACAGTCTCCCAAATTCAGCTTTTGATAAGATCTATGTCTCACCAGAATTAATTTTTAATGTCTGTCTTCCTCAGACACTGTGTTTCTGGAGTGGGACTAGGCAAAGGTCAAGGACAAGAGCTTTCACTCGGTGGAGAAGTCGATGACAACTCCCTCTCTCCAGAAGCTTGCTATGAATGTAAAATCAATGGCTATCCCAAGAGAGGAAGGAAGCGCCGGAGCGCTAATGAAACTGCAAACGAAGCAGAGGTAAAGGGGGTCTTCAGGGGAAGAGGGTTTGTGCTCGTCTTGTGGAAGCTGGCCTCCGAAGGAGGTGTGCCAAGAGACAATCCCACAGGAAAAATGCACATCCCAAAGCAAGTAGACCAAAGAGCTGGGTTTGGGTGTTACAGTTAGGCAGAGGTCATCTTCTGAAGCCCCTGCATACCTACTATCTGTGTCCCAGCAAACACTGAGATAACTGTCCCTCTGGCCGTCTAGAGAGTAGCCCACTCGCCAGCAGAGCAGCATCTTGATGTCAAAGGTCAGTGGGTGTATAAAATGTTTCTGTGACCTTGTGGCCAGAAAGGCAGGACACGTTGGTCAGGGTGGACGTGGACCCTGTCCAGCAGCGCCCTGCTCTCTTCTGCACATGGTTGTTCACATTAGCTTGTGGTTACCCCTGCAGAGAGGAGTCATCTGACTTTGCTGCTCTCTTTGTGGGAGACTGGTCGCAGACTCCAAGCGTGGAGAGGCTTTGTTTGTCAGGCAGCAGAAACTTCCAGTGTGTGTCTCAGGCTCCCGTTACCCACACAGGGACGGTGACAAACACTGTACTTTATCCCGACAAGTCCTAGGCCCATAATAACAGGTTTGACAGGGGATATTACAGAACCTCCTTTTGAAAATAATTTCATGAATAAGAACAAGCTGGGTGAGAAATACAGACACGCAGGCGCATGTGAAACGCTCTCTGACAAAGCCAACTAACACCGTTTGTTCTTGTGCAGGATCAGCAAGAGCTGGAGCCACCAATCAGTCTCGCCAGCTGGGACGTTGAGAAAGCAGCAGTGTTCTCCATCAACATCTCGGATCTCAGTAACAAGGATCGCATCCTGGAGCTGCTTCCTGCCCTCACAACACTGACAAACCATAACCGATATTTAATTGACTCCGGAAATGAAGACGGTTTCTTTCGAATCAATAAGAAGGACGGCATAAGTTACCTTCATTTCACAAAGAAGAAGCCAGTGCCTGGAAACTATTCATTACAAATCAGTAGTATTCCACTCTATAAAAAGAAGGAACTTAACCAGCTTGAAGAGAAACATGACAAAGACTACCTCAGTGGTGAGCTGGGAGATAACCTGAAAATGAAAATTCAGATATTGCTTCATTAATTCATCAACCAAAGACCAAATAATTAAACCAAAGATAGATAGGTAGGACTAATATTCCTCCCAATCAGATTCTCCATATCATAGGTACAGTCTTACACGAGTACAGCTGTATGAACGAGCACGATTCTATTATTACATAAACAAGGTACAGGATGAATACCCGAGCTCAGAACAACCACTTTCTCAGGCTTTTAAGAGTAGCTGAGCTACCTTGATATGTTGAATCTTGAAAACTGGGACTTTGATCATTGGAAGTTGGCCACTGATGCTGAGACACGTCACCATTTCAGCAGAGGTACATGAATGTGCTTTCAACTGATGGACAGCTCTATTTTTGTAATTCTTAAACTTCGCTTCTCCAACTACAACTTACTAGGTCAGCCATTTATGATATCCATTTGGTGCTAGTAAATTCTCAACCTAGATTTATAAATGCACTGTAATATTTACACAACTTAGAAGCCAAAATTGCCATTATTCAGTCTAAATACTTCAATCAACCAAAGTTAGCGCAGTAGTTTATCTCAGTTATGCCTATAATACATTACATGTAAATTAAGTGTGTGTATACTGTAATCATGCTATTTTTATCAATGAAGCATTTGTAAACTAGATTAATAATACCCTTAATGTGAGGGTTTGTAATGGTGCTTATAAGACCAACTACTTGTATACACAAACCTGATGATGAAGTTTCTGTGACTTGCCAAAATGCACTGAGGTCAGTAGGGACCATTAAACATTCTCAAAAGTCAGATGACAGTCAGTGCCATCCTACACCACGACGTTACGTACGTGTCAAGAGTACCCAGAGTCGTTCATGTCAACAAGGGTTCAATGTCATAAATGTCACAATAAAACAGTTTTTTTTTTTAGTTTATTCTGTGGCCTTGTGTTCTTGCTAGAGGTGTGCCGAACGGCATGCTTACGCTTCAGGCGCTGTCAGTAGGGTTGGCTGTGATTCTGTCTGCGTTGCGCAGGTGGTTTCTCCTTGAAGGTGTGCTGCTGCTGGTCGTTCATTCTTCGGGAAAAGGAAGAACAGAAGAAACACAGAGACCTTCACAAATCTAAACGGCAGTGGACCTCTGCCAAGTTGCTGTGCAGCTCCAGAAAGCAAGTTAGAAGGTTTCCGATGACTTGGCCTGAATAACCCTCTCAATAAGTAACTTTGATGGCCAGAACACGCAGAAGTGGATGTTAAATCATTACACAGAAAACACAATTAATTTGAAAAGTGTCTGCCAAACTGCCTTGACTTAAGATATTCCATTCTTTTACCCCAGCTTCAACAACTGTCAAATAATCTAAGGCTGATAACGAGGGGACGCTCCAATACCAACAGCCATGGCAAGTTGTGGCTGGGTTTTAGTCTCAACTTAGTGATTCAGTGGTGCGGGTTTTCCCACGTGCCGTGGTGTGTCTTTGAGCAGCACCACAACATTGTGCTGAGATGTGACGCTATAAAATCTGGAAGAAAAGATGAAGCAAGCAGTGTTGCTGAACCTGCTGATCGGACGGCACTGCAGCTGATAGAGGGAACGCGCGCTGAGCTCTCGTAGCTCCGGAAGGGAATTGTGCTGTAATGATTCACCCCACGTTGCGTTATCTTCTGTAACGAGATTTGAGCTCTCTGATTTCTTCTGCATAACAAATACGACTAAATAAAAAGGAGCTTGTGCATGGGCTTGCTTTGATATTTTTAATAGGCCATGTCTAGATTTTATGTATTAGTGTGCCAAAATGTTGAACACTGTGTTTTTTCCACATGTTGCGTAACTATGGCGAAATAGAACCCGAACTTTACGGCTGTAAATGGCACTTCTATTTCAGCAGGTCGCGAGTGACTTTCAGTGCCAGTGGCCGTGTGCAGGATTGGGTAGTTTGTAGTCCAGTTACAGTCTGAGTATTTTCTCTCCAGCCCTTGAGCACTGAGAGGATCTAAGAAGGAGGATTTCGGAAAGACCCTGTCTGGTAGGGCTGGTGTGGCGGGGTCGCGGCGGTGGTA